>NW_006921688.1:9713126-9716439 GCF_000298275.1 Orycteropus afer afer | reverse complement strand
ATTGAGTCAGACCCGACTCCTAGCGACCCCTCCTTGGGTTTCCGAGGCAGTATCACTACGGAAGTAGATTGCCCCATCTTTCTTCCGAGAAGTGGCTTGTGGGTTTGAACTGCCAGCCTTCTGGTTAGCAGTCAAATGCCTTAGCCACTATGCTACCAGAGCTCCCTTCATATAGCTTATATTGCTAATTTAGATTGCAATTCATCTTTTTATTATTATGACCCTTATTCATTGTTTACTGTTGAACAGAGTGGGTTCTATGATTACATTTCCTCTCTTGTACAACTTTGTATTTCTCCTGGAAAAAAAGAAGTGTCTAATTTTATTTTCTCTTAACCTATAACTAATTACTTTCAAATAGTCAAGTGAAACTATAGCACTTATTTTAATATAGTTTATTATAAGATATCAGATGACCAATAATCTATAAGTTACATATTTTTTCCAGAGACAGCTTCCTGGCATCCCCTGTTCTGCTCTTAACTGGACTGGCTACCCCCTAAACTATAGCAGTCTTGGCAAGACTTCTGTTAGTGCTATCCTAGGAAACCTCTTTGCCTGTTTCTCATGTTGAATTCCAACCTTTCTGTATAAGACATACATCTTCCAACAGATCGCCAAGAAAGGATAAATAAGAAATAATTACTTGGAGATTTTTCAAATCAGAAAAAATGACTTTATTATTTTGAAAACATTTATTTCTTATTTTTTCCCATCCAGGGTGGCCCTGGAGAACTTCAAAACTATTCTGGTTCATGATGACCTGTAAGGCACCCTTTTTTTTTTTTTTTTCCTATTCTTTATTAAAGCAGCTATTTTTTCTTCATCTCTGAGTTTCTAAAATCTCATGATGATGTATGTCTTCCTATGTATCATGTCTTATTCATTGTGCTGTGCTTCCAATGGCAGCGTTCAACCTGGCAACTTCATTCGGGAGAAATTGCCTCATTATTTTCTTGAAAATATCTTCATTAAATTAATCAACCCAGATTTTCTGATCTATTTCTAAGGCATTTGGAATACATCTGCAAACAAGAGAGGACTGAATTCTGGCCTCGTAAAACTTGCATCCCAGCAGAAGACTCAGAAAATAAACATCATCTAAGGAGCTAAATAATATAGTATTTCCAAAGGTGATAAATACTATGGAAAAAAAGAAAAAACAGAATACCGTAAGGGAAATTGATAGTGCTTTCAGCAAAGGGGGGATGGACTTTCGTCCAGGGTAAGCCTCATTGAAAAGGGACCAATTGTGAAAATACTTAAAGGCACTGAAGGACTTAAGTATGCAAAAATGAGGCTAAATTTCCAGGCAGATGAAAATCCTAACTAAGAAGGGCAGTTTGCTGTGTTTGAGGACTCACTAGGAGGTCTGGGCGGCAAAAACAGAGAACGAGGGGAAGAAGAAAGGGAAATCACATCATGTAAGGACTTGTAGAAACTTTAAGATGGATTTTACTCAGAGGAATGAGGAACCACTGCAAGAATTTCATCAATGAAATGACAGGATCTGGCTACTCTGTAGTTGTAAAGGTACCAGAGGTAACAATGAGGAGACTTTTTAGAAAAGAAGGAAGAAGTGCATAGTGGTTCTGCCCAATAAGGTGGCAATGGAAGCAGGGAGAAAAAAGGTTTTTTTTCAAGACATATGCTGCTATGTCTTGAAAGTAAAACCAATAGTCTCTAATGATGGATTAGATCTGGCATGTCGAAGAAGAGGAGTAAAAGCTGACTCTAAGGTTTTGGCATAGTGCCTAAGGAATTTGACGGCTAACCACAGGACTAGCTGTTCAAACCCACCAGCCACTCCTCGGAAGGAAGAGTGAGCAATCTACTTCTGTAGTGATACTGCCTAGGAAACCCAAGGAGTCACTATGAGTCAGCTCCGACTCCAAGGCAGTGAGTTTGTTTGTTTGTTTGTTTTCTCTAAGATTTTGGCTTAAGCTATTGTAAGGATGAAGGGTAATAGAATTCTAAAGCAATTCAACTGCAAACTTGTGCTACCACTTATGAAAAAAGTAAGAACAACCCACAGAGAAGTATTTCCAAGTCTTGGAAACTAACTGAGTTTGACCAGCTATATTTTGAAGTTGCTTTGCATTGGTGACTCCTTTCTACCTTCGATCCACCCCCCACCCTTTCATTGCACCAAATGTCGGTAACTGGTCTATGTCTGTTATATTATTGCATTTTGAAAGTGTTGGTGGCACACAGCTTGTCTCTATAATTTCACAGGTCTACCAATGTCATGCTTGGTAAGGTTGAGGGTCGGCGAAAGAGGGGAAGGCCCTCAACGAGATGGATTAACACAGGAGATGCAGCGATGGGCTCAAGTATAGCAAGGATTGCGGAGCTGGCATGGGACAGGGTGGTGTTTTGTTCTACTGTGCATGGAGTCACTATGAGTCAGGGATAACTCAATGGCACCTAACAACAACAACAACAACAACTGATAAAAAGAATTTTGCCCAGAGCTGTCCTTAA
Source organism: Orycteropus afer afer (assembly GCF_000298275.1). Classification (NCBI taxonomy): domain Eukaryota; kingdom Metazoa; phylum Chordata; class Mammalia; order Tubulidentata; family Orycteropodidae; genus Orycteropus; species Orycteropus afer. The sequence continues at coordinate 9,713,955 of NW_006921688.1, read as the reverse complement.
TAGAGTATACTTAGGAGCTTCATGAGCACCTAATTTAAATGATGATGATGATGAGACATTTGACCCACTGGGAAATTAGATGAGCTTTTGAACTGATGCTATGATGGGTTGCAATCCTTGGAAGCCTTGGGAGGTGTGAATGTATTTTGCAATTGATAAGAATATGAATATATGAATAAAGGCTGAAGAGCAGACAGAAAGTGGTGAAAAGAATTCTAAGCATGTCTCCTTCAACCCAAGATTCCCATTCCCTAGGTATTCAATACAACAGTCATCCAGGCACTGAGGAAAGGGACTGTACAGAAGTAACTAGAGTTACTGATAAGCTGACTTTAAAATAGATAATCCTGAAATATCCAGGCGGATCCACCTTAACCACATAAGCCTTAAAAGCAAAAGATGAAGGCAGACCGAGAAGGCAAAAGATTCCAAACATGACAAAGATTTGACATTGCCTTTCTCAGTGGTGTCACTAGGGTGGGTGTCACCCATTGTGGTTGCTCATGGTGTCATCCCCCCCACGAACCTCTCTCTGTACCAGACAGTATAGAATCCACAGTAATATTTATTATCACATTTAATTATAGAATAATATGATAAATATAGCTATAAATCACTTAAATGCAATATTTCTTAGATTATATGAAAACTAACAACAAAATTGTTTTGTAACATCTTTCTACATTGAACTACATTATTAGTTACAATGTTATTAGTAACGGAGCAGAAGCTTTTTGTTAAAATTTTCTCCTTATTTTCCTTTATTTATTTATATATTTATTTTATTAGGATTTGGGTGAAGATTTACAGAGTAAATTCACTTTTCATA
>NW_006921688.1:9673634-9707660 GCF_000298275.1 Orycteropus afer afer | reverse complement strand
TTCCATGTGTTTACTCTTTTGGTGCTGATCCTCCTATTATTGATTTCTAATTTGATAGCATTATGATCTGAGAAGATGCTTTTCAATATTTCAATGTTTTTAAGTTTATTAAGCCTTGCTTTATGGCCTAACATATGGTCTATCATGGAAAAAGTTCCATGTGCACTGGAGAAGAATGTATATTGTGCTGCTTCCTTTAATTATTATTTGTCTAAAAAATGTTACTGATATAGGTTCACAAACACTAATTACCACGTTATAGCTAAACACCAGAAAATGACAAAATCAGCAACTATAAAACAAAAATAACAGCAACAAAAAATGGCAGCAACAAATATAATAGCTGCATGCTTGTAGCATGTGCTGACAAAAACCATGTGATTTGAAGCACCACTGTAATTGGGTAACAATGACAGCTCTGAACAACTCACATTAGAAGTTTCAAAAAGTAAATTAGCATACAGATTTAGCTTTATAGGTATATTGATACATGTAAGCCGGGCTTACAAAAAATGTTTTTGTTCTTATAACTAACTACCAAACCAAACCAAATTCACTGCCATCAAGTCAGATCCAACTCATAGAGACTCCTCCTTTGGTTTCTGGGGCGGTATCAGTACAGAGAAGTAGATTGCCCAATCTTCCTTCCAAAGAGTGGCTGGTGAATTTGAACCACCAGCCTTCTGGTTAGCAGTCAAATACCTTAGGCATGTTGCCACCAGAGCATTCCCTCATAACTAACTACAGGGATATATATATATATATATATATATATATATATTTAATTTTTTTGTGTGTACACTTTAGTGAAAATTTACAGACCAAAATTTGTTTTTCATTCAACAGATCATGTGCAATTGATTTCACTCCGAATTACCATTCCCAACCATAACAAACTCTCCTCTCCTCCCTCCCTGTGACTACCCCCTGCCTATGCCCTTCTTAACCACGCACTCCTATCACTTCAGGGATATTTTTCTTAAAAAATAATAAATTTATGATGAAACTCTATACACAAATTTTATAGATGGTCATTTTTGTGTCACATCCTCTGACAGTGTCACCTGGTGCAGTCTACACCTCTCCCATCCCCCTAGTGATGGCGCTGCCCTTGATGGCTTTAAAGATGAAGGAAGTCAGGAGCCCAGGAGCAAGGAGAGCCTCAAGAGACTTTAATCAACCTCAGCCAAGTGCCAGCAAGAAATCTGAGACTCATTTCCGCAGCCCAGGGAACTGAATTTTGTCTATACCTCATTAATTCTTCCCAAAGCCTCCTGATAGAGTTCGCCTTACCAACTCTGGTAGCACAGTGCCTAAGGCACTTCACTGGCTGGCGGTTCAAACCCACCAGCCACTCCTCAGAAGGAAGGTTGGGCAAACTACTTCCATAGTGATACCGCCTCGGAAACCCAAGGATGGGTGGCTATGAGTCCGGTCTGACTTAACAGCACATAACAACAACAACAACAACATAATTAAGAACCATCACCAGTCTGTCAGTTGTCCTACTGGCCTTTATGTTGCTGTGATGTTGGAAGTTATGGAACTGATATTTCAAATATCAGCAGACAAGGAAGATAGGCCTGGTGATCCACATCCAAAAATTAGCCACTGAAAATCCTATGACTACAACAGAACATTGTCTGATACAACATTGTCTGATATAAGTCCTTAGGTTGGAAGGGACTCAAAACACACAGTGTCTGCAACAGTGGATTCTAGCGTAACCATGACTGAGAAGCGGAGAAGGGGCAGGCATTTCCTTCAGTTGTACGTGGGGTTACCTTTAGTTGAAGCTGACTTAATGGCAACTAACAACAACAACTTAATTAAGAAAGAAACAAAACTACAAATTAACTAGAACATACTATTGATGTTAACATTGATCTGTTTTCAGAAATGTTAAAATATGCAAAGGTACATCTTAAAATTGATGATATTTCATTTAATATGAGTCAGTAAACTTTCACTAAATGGCCAGAAAATAATATTTTAGGCTTTGCTATGCATACGGTCTCACAACTACTCAACTCAGCAATTGCACACAAAACTATTCAAAGGCACTATATAAAGGAATGAGGGTCGTGTTAAAAGAAACCTTATTTATGGTTGCTGATACTTGAATCTTATATCATTCCATGACACAATTATTTTTTTTTTTTACTTTTCTCTCAACCATTTAAAAATACAAAAACCATTCTTCACCCACAGGCTAAAAATAAACAGGTGGTGGGTTGGATTTGGCCTGCAGGTCTTAGTTTGGTGATCCTTGATTGAATATAGCAGGGAGGGAGGCAGAATGTGTGAGGTATAGCCACCAGGATGTGGATGGATGAGGTGATGACAATCATTAGAATTTCTCTTCTGATTTCCTCAATTTTCTCAGGGACACAGGAGGCAAAATCATAAGCTGCAAGTGAGAACAGGGATGGAGGTGTCAGAAATTCAGGGGCAGAGACATTGTGAAGTATCTTCTAAGAGACTAGGAGAACGAATGAAGTAGAGCCATACGATAGAATCAGTTTCAAGGACAAGTTAAATGTTCCATCATGGATTAAAATGAAACAGTAAAGTTGTGAATTTATTTCCAGCTACTTTATAGGTAATGGTGTGGTATAGGCAGAAAGGTTAATATAGCCATGGCTGAGATATTTCTAAGCAAGAACTACTGAGCTCGATGGGGCACGGGAGTCCAGGGTATATGTGAGGGAGTGATTGTAAGGATTGACTATGGAGTTTAAGATGAATAAAGAAGAGTACAATGCCAAGGGAATGATAATGAAGGAAAACTAATGCATTGGAGGTCCTAGTAGAATTGATTGATCTTTGGAGTGCTAGATGAAGTCAACTGAGAAGATTAGGTGGTTGTGTTTACAAAGAAGTGTATGAAATTGTGTATGTGTATGTATGTATGTGTGTATGTGGCTCCCATGTTCCAAGGCTAAATTAGTAAGATTAATGAGTAAGCTCAACTAAGCCTCTCCTTACCTTGCTTACTGGATAATTCAACCCTGACCCCAGTCTTCAATGACAATGGGAAGAGCAGGCTTAGATCGAAAACTGTTTCATTTTTTCTGAAACTCCTATTATCATGATGCTGGGCCATCCTAGGTCCTCTAATTGTCTTGTCTTTTTTTTTTCCCCTCCATTTTTTAAAATACATTTTCCTGTTCTGTCTGTAATTCTTCCTCACTTCTCTTTTTTCTAGAGTTGTAGAGATAATGGGGGTGATGTTTAAGAGCTTTTTCTCCTTTTCTCTAAAAAGAAAAGAAAAAGAAAGGCAATAATCTAGTGATTGTTTTATGGATATAAGTTTTTTATTTTCTCCTCATAGTGATATTATCATTTCATTGATGCTTCCTTTGCCATAGATTATCTTGGTTTCCTTGGAGATCTTTTCTTGTTCTTAGGCACTGAAAGGCTGGTGAGAATCTGTGTATTGGGGAAAGAGGTTGTCCACTGGTGGGTGTGCTTAACTGAAGAGACTAGACAGAGACCCAGATGCTTCACTGGGCTTCTGTCAAAAAGCAATCTCTGTCGATAAGTTCATTGAGACATTCAATTTTTCCAGAGTGACTCATTTAATATCCTTGGGAAGCAAAGCAGTGAAAGGTGACTGAAGTATATAAACTTTAATCTAATTTCTGTTTTCAATAAGATACCTTAGTTTCCATCCTTCACAGTGTTCTTGTTCCTTCTAGTTCTAGTTATGCAGAGAATGAAAGTCCTGACACTGTGGGAGGGGATGGTCATCGTAAGCCTGGGGGAAGATGAACACCTAAGGTAGGTAACAGCTTCTTGTAGCGAAACACAACTGCTCAAGATGCCCCTCATGCTAGCCTCCAAATCTAGAAACTTCTCGAGTTTCTAATTCCTTAGCTTTCCCAGATTGTGCTCTATAGATGAGCTAAGTTCTAAATGGCATTGCATTCTGCTGAACTTGAATTTCAGCTGTCTTAGCTCTGCTAAGCCTCTTACTTCCAGTAGAACTCTTTCCTAACTTCTAAAAGTTTATTGATATTTCTCATTAAATATTATTTCCTCTCCTGTGCTCTTTGACTTCCAATTTACTCCTTTTTTTATTCCTGTGCTGTTATTTCAGAGTCCCTGAGTGATGAAAACAGCTAAGCATTCAAAAGGTTGGTGGTTCACACCCACCCAAAGGAGCCTCAGAAAACAGGCATGACAGTCTACTTCTGAAAGGTCGCAGCCTTGGAAACCCTGTGGAAGAGTTCTCTCTGCACACATGGGGTCACCATGGGTTGGAACTGACTGGCCAACAACTGATAACTTTTATTTTAGTTATTCATACTCCCTTTCCCCATGTAATGCAAAGACCCTGCTGGTGCTTCCACTAGAGTAAGCATGGCCTGGAGTCAATGTTCCTATTCCAGAGACAACTTAGTTGGTGCTGCTCTAGAAATCACAGGTAAAACTAGGCTGACAGTGTCATGCATTTTGTCATTTTCTCAAAGGAAAGGTGATTTATACACCTATCCTATTTCATCCTATGTGATAAATGTTATTATTGACATTTTACAGAATTGCCAACTTAACTTTCCATAGGATAATATGAAGTTTCTAAGTGGATGAGCGCAGAATTGTCCAGGTCTCTGCATGTAGAGATTATGTTCCTGACGCTGTCAGACCCATCCTTGAGGACCTCAAACTACTTTTAATTGCCTAGGTAGAAAAAGACATGTGGAAATGTACAACATGTTATAATTTAGTGACTTTGCACAAAAATATAATTACTATAATTTCATGTTATAAATCTGAAACATTACAATTAGCATAATACTATGATCCTGGCAAAAATACTGAAAACAAAATATGCAGCATCACTTTAATGATTTCAAAACCTTCCATGTAACCTCTATCATAAAAACTCCCAGATTGGTAATGTTGAGGCTGTTCTCTGAGGTGTCTTTTGGGCATTGTGGTGGTGGTGGAGAATTGGGGGCCAGAGGGAGAAAGAGAAATGGTGCAGGGAATGTGAAAATGCGGACTGCGTGTTTATACATTCCTGGGCATTATACCCAGGTACAACTTCCCCTTTTCACTTCAGGGTGAGAAAACAAAAATAAATGTGATTTTTAAAAAAAAAAAAAAAAAGACATTCTCCTGCTGCAGAAAAGTAGAATGTCTTAAAACCACTGTGAGTACTTGAGATATTTGCCTGTGAATTTCCTGACAAAGACAAATATGGTACCATCATGCAGCAGATAAGAGTTAAAAATCCTCAGGGAAATGGCCATGATTCCTTCTACAAATTGGATTTACATGCTTGTATATTCCATCCGTGCTTCCCCATCAAATCTATCATATCCTAAGTGGCATTACACAAACATTCTTCTAATGACTTTTTCATGTGTTGCTCTTCTGTTTCCCTGCTAACATTCTTTCCCCAGCCGAGGGCAACACATTTGTTCTAAAATAAATTTGAATTGAAATTCCAGAAGAAAAGTGGGTGGTGAATGCCTGGCAAGGTAAATAATTTGATGAGACATAAAAATAATGAAATCTCAGCCACCTTCACTGGAGCTTGAAGGTTTTAAATTCTATTAAGAAGCCTAGCAGAAAGAGAAATTGGCACCAGTTTGTTGAAATTGCACGATTAATCCTCACTGGAGTAAAATGTAAGATGACTTACTGATGGAAGCTTTCTTGGTGCAAGCCCGTGATAACAATATTCTTCACACTGTAATAAGTAGAGTCTGGAATGTGATCTACTGTTCTCACTGTTCTTTAGCTTTTCTTCTCAATGTGATAAGAATGTGCAGAGGCAATTGATTTCAAATATGAGCAGGCTCATGGCGGAGCCCCTCTCTGCCTGCCCTGCTTTTATCTTATCCCTTTGCCTGTTGTTCCCTGTTTCTGGGTGCTGAGGAGTTGATTTTGAAGCATAGCCACCCTGTGTAACAGGTCTTCTAGGCTGTAATCTTTATGGGATCAGATTACTAGTCATTCTCCCAAGGAGCCACTGGGTGGATTTGAACCACCAACCTTTTGGCTAGCAGCCAAGCTCTTAACCATTGTCCCAACAGGGCTCCTTCCCTTGGCCTGTTTTTGTCATTGTTGTGAACTGTGGAGTGTAGGTAGCCATAAAAACCCCTGGATGACTTGAAGAGAAACATCTCTTTCTTTGCTTCTGTCATATCCATTTGTTTCTTTGCTTCATTTCTAATTCTCACAACATTGGAAGATTTACCTCAGAGAACTACCTTGTTGTTGTTGTTCCTTTGCAAAATCCCATTCTTCACTATATACCCAAGAGACTTGAAAGCAGCAAAGCAAAGAGACACATACACTAAAGTTCACTGCAGCATTAATCACAATAGCCTAAAAGATGGATACACCTTTAATGTCAATGCACAGATTGACACAATGTGGTGTCTACATACAATGGAATGCTATTCAGCCAAAAAGAGAAAGGAAATCCTGAGACATGCTACAACATGGTGATCCTTGAAAACACGCTAAGTGAAGTAATTCAATCATAAAAGGACAAATATTGTGTGATGTTGCTTATATTAAATACCTGGAATACAAGATGCATAGACACCAATGCTTATTAGTAATGCCAGGGGCAGTACAGTAGGAAGGGAAAAGAGGGAACAAATTGTTTAGGAAGCATTGATTATCTGTTTATGGTGATGGAAAATTTGGCAACAGATATTGATGATGGTTGTTCAACATGATTAATTTAATCAGTATCACTAAATTACACCTGTGGAAAATCTTGAATTGGACAATATTGTGTGAGATATATATATATATATATATATATATATATATAAAATACACACACACACACACCAATAAAAATAGGTATTAATCTAAAGATACTTTTTTACCATCATCAAGTAATATGGAGCAAGTACACATATTGGCACTATACAAAGCACTTTACCTCAATGACTTTGAGTTGGTTTAATATCCAAAATGACCATTTGAGGAATACTATGACTTCCCCCCATTTGCTTTTGAGAAATGAGAGGCTCAAAGTGTCAAACAGTGTGCTCAAGTTCACACAGCTGAGAGATTGGCTAGGCAAGTCAATCTGGGTATTAATTGCTAATAAAAATTTAAATTGAATCAGCAACAATACACTTTTTTAGCAGAGTCCATTAAATGAAAATTAACTTATGGTGAACTGCAGAAATGCTCTGATTTGCTTGAGAAGTTCAAGTATCTATTACAGGCTCCTTAAAATTATGGTAACTTAATGAGCTTAATTAGTAGTAAATTAGTCACATTTGGAATGAATTATTCCTTTTGGAAAAGACCTACATAATAGCCTGAAGGAAGTCAATAGTATTTGAAAACGGGGACTTACAGAAAATACACACTGCCGGGTTCACATTGGCAGAGCCTTCAGGATCCTGGGGAGGGAAACGAAATGTCATCTGACCCAGACTTCCATGTGCAACTACTCGTCATGTTGTTGTTGTTGTTGTTGTTATGTGCCGTCGAGTCGGCCCCGACTCATAGCGACCCCTCCTTGGGTTTCCGAGGCAGTATCACTACGGAAGTAGGATTGCCCAACCTTCCTTCCGAGGAGTGGCTGGTGGGTTTGAACCGCCAGCCGTCTGGTTAGCAGGCAAGTGTCTTAGCCACTACGCTACCAGAGCTCTAGTTCCAAACACCAGCATGTCATGCAAATTGGCTTAATGCAAAACTTAGCAACAAATGCTCCTCAAGCTCCAGGAGTTATTTTGAAGGTAACTTCGTGGGGCTGCTCCCTTCCTGGAAGGTGCCTGGTGCCTTTGGCCAGGCAGGTTGGCTTGCGCCACTTCAAACCACAGGCAGCGCTGACTGGCTCAGGATTTGCAGCCCAAAGGGAATCCACCCTATCCGGACCCACACAGAATTCTTGCTCTTCGCGGAAACGCATGCCTACCTACCCAGGAACCCCAAGCATGTCAAAAGACAGATCATGGCGTCTGCAGCAAATTGCTAACCACGAGACCTGTCAGCTCTCCTCTGCCAACTTCTCACAGACTAGTCCCGAGGCCTCTGCTCAGAAGGCAGGGCAGCTATCAGCCTGTGGGCACAGCCAGGATTCCACAGAGTCCTGAGAGCACGTGTGCAGGTTAATGGCCACAGGTCCTAGCACCCCTGAGGCCCTAGCATCGGCTTCCCCCTCCCCCTTCATTTTATTTGCATCCAAGACCGTGAAGAGTGGGATGGGAGGGATCAAGGACTTGGGCTTAGGAGGGAGGCACTCTCACACTCAAAACACGCAAGTCCTTGCCCTGCTTGAAGGTGACTTAGGTAGATTTTTTACTAGTAAATGTGAAATGTTGGATAATGAGATTCTCAGTAAGCGGCGAGTACAGTGTCTTTACTGAGTTGGTATTAAATATAGTGGCAGGGGTACAGGCAAACATGGCAGAACGGTTGGAACTGAACCACTAACCTAAACATGGGTGGTGTGAACCCACCAGCAGCACACAACAGACAGACCTGACAGGAACACACGTGGTCCCTGTGAGTCTCAGTCAGCTGGACAGGAGCGAGCTGTTAATGCTTAGAAACTCCTTCACAAAGTGCATTGTATCGAAAAACGATATATTTTTAAATTCAGTCAGAAGATGCCCTATCTGTTTATAAGCCAGTCTTTTATGAATTATTCTCATTTCAGGGAGCACAAGACTTCAGTGGGGCAGATGCAAACCAAAAACCAAACCCTTTAGTATGGTTACAGCTAATGAAAGAAACAAAGACAAGACATAAAACAAACAAACATAAAAGCTGGTATTCCTTAATCAGACAGGCCGAAGAAGACTATCGTTGACTAAATTCCCTGTCATTTCCCCTTTTCTGCATCTTTGAAGTTGATGAAATCTGAAGTCTTTGTGACTAGCAATTAAAAACGCTTTGGAAAGTCACTCCAAGCATCCACCCATAAGCTTATACCATATTCAGTGCAACAGGTGGAAGCCCACCCATACTAGGGAAAAGTTTAGAATATGAACAGGATCAAATGCAAATTGCAGAGACAGCATGTAATATCTTCCTATAATAGAAATGTTCCAATTTAAATGAAAAGTGGCCTAAACATGCCAGGGCTCTGAGTACGGTTCCCACAGTCAGAACTGTGGGTGCAAAAGGTCAGCTGTGTGCCTGGATCTCACTGCTTTCAACCTCTCCATGTAGGCCCAAGCAGTGCCCCCTAATTTATAGTGATAATGAAATATATCAAATTGATCCTCTTCATTCCCCAAAACTGTCACATCAACTGACACTGTGGCCTCTTTCTTGTCAGACCTATTTTATTAAAATCAGAGCAAAATGTGTTTAGGCAAAACCTTAACTACCTTTTGCCCCCAATTTTCTTACTTTTGAAAGAGAAATATGTAGTTTCCATAAGTACCTTCTAGGCTCATGCTGTGCAGAGAAATGACTGCACCTTGTGACTAACTCACTAAGCATAATTAACTTAATTAGGAATATTATTTTGCATGTCTCTATTACTGCCTTTCCAGAACTGGAACAAAAATAAATGCCTGAAAGAGTAAGCCTTGATTAGAGTCAAGTCATGTCTCCAGCAAGATGCTTTACAAAAGAAAAACAATCAACAATCAACCATTAGCACTAATAAAGATTTCTTCTCCGCATTGTAATGTGATTTGGAGGTGAGGGAGTTCTCAGCCCCTGCAAGTAAATAAAAACACATGCAACCTTACATTACTTGGTTTGCAAGAAAAACAAAGAGAGTGAATCTTGTGTTGCTTAAATATTAAAAAACTCTAAAAATAATAGCTACCATCACTGGAGGGTACTTCCTGTGTACAGTGCAGGCTGGGAGGTTTACTTTCATCATTTCACCTTATTTGCACTGTCATCTAATAAAGTAGCTGTTCTTGCCCATTTTTTTAGAGGAGGAAAATGAGAGTTTGAGATTTGGGGCAGTTTCCTAATGTCAAACAAGTATGAACGATGGGCCCAGATTTTGAACCAAAGCTGTCTGACCCCAAAATCTATTTTCTTGATGGCTATGCTACGGTTTCTCTTATCAACTATTTAAGAAATGTATACTATGTAGTAGGAGCTCTGGTAGCATAGTGCCTAAGGCACTTGACTGCTAACCAGAAGGCTGGCGGTTCAAACCCACCAGCCACTCCTCGGAAGGAAGGTTGGGCATTCCTACTTCCGTAGTAATACTGCCTCGGAAACCCAAGGAGAGGTCGCTAGGAGTCGGGGCCGACTCGATGGCAAATAACAAACAACAACAACAACATACTATGTAGTAGGACTGCTAGGTAAGTTTTTGTTATGTCTCAACTGCGTGTAACCAGACCTCTACTCGAACATCTCACCTTACATCTGTACTTTGCAAGTATTAGACTCAGTGCTCTTCCCCTTACATTAATCAGGTTAATGGAATCAAAGGAAAAGAGAACTAAATGGCAAAAATAAAAATGACAGAAATGTGTTAGGAGTAAATTTCTTTAGGAGAAGAATATCTAGGAAGAGAGAAATGACTCAAATTAAAAAAAATAATAAACATGTGGTGTTCAACACAAGTAAAAACCTTAACTTGCATTTTATGAGAATAAAATACTGGAGTAGTAAATACATATATTTTCCCCCCACTTGGAAAAACCTTGTACTATTAGGAGCTCTGTTAGCATAGTGCCTAAGGCATTTGACTGCTAACTAGCAGGCTGGTGGTTCAAACCCACCAGCCTCTCCTTGGAAGGAAGATTGGGCAATTTACTTTGGTAGTGATACTGCCTTGGAAACCCAAGGAGGGGTCACTATGAGTTGGAGTCGACTTGATGGCAGTGAATTTGGTTTGGTTGATCACATGTTTTGGAAGATGCTCTATGGAAGGATTATAGACATTTATTGCACATTTGAATATTAAATTATTTCCACTAATATATGTTCTTTTAAATTATTAATATAAAAATCCTACAATCTTATTCCCCAAAATGTACAATCGTCTTGTAGGTACCATATCACTTTGGTACATAAAATCTTACAGAGTTGTCCCTACAACAAGATAAATAAAAGACAAAAATGAAACTCTATCATAGTCCATCTTAAAGCCTCTGTAATATTGCTATAACCCATCTCTCTAGTCTTCTCATTTATAGTTTCTACCATTTATTGTTTCTACCAGTCATCTGTCAGTTTGTCGTACTGAGGTGGCTTGTATGTTGCCATGAGGCTGGAGGTCAGGCCACTGGTATTTCAAGTAACAGCAACCTCACCCATGGTGGACAGGTTTCAGCAGAGCTTTCAGACTAAGACAGAGTTGGAAGAAGGAAGGGGCCATCCATTTCTCAAAAATTGGCCGGTGAAAACCTTACAAACAGCAGTGAAACACTGTCTGATATAGTGCCAGAAGATGAGCCCTTCAGGTTGGAAGGCATTCAAAATATGACTGGGGAAGAGCTGCCTCATCAGAGTAGAGCCAACCATCATGATGTGGACGGAGTAAAGCTTTCAGGACCACCGTCTGCTGATATGGCACAACTCAATATAAGAAGAAACCACTGAAAACATCTATTAATAATCAACACTTGCAATGTACAAAGTAGGAATCTAGGACAATTGGAAGTTGTCAAAAAATGAAATGGAACCCACAAAGATTGATGTATTATTAGGCATTAGTGAGCTAAAATGGACTGGTTTTGGCCATTTTGATTCAGATAACCATATAATCTACTATGCTGGGACTGACAAATTGAAGAGGAGTAGTGTGGTATTCATCATCACAAAGAATGTTTCAAGATCTGTCCTGGAGTACAATGCTGTCAGTGATAGGATAATGCCCATATGCCTCCAAGAAAGACCAGTTAATACTCTTATTATTCAAATTTACTCACAAATCACCAAAGTGTAAGATGAGGAAATTGAAGATTTTTACCAACTTCTGCAGTCTGAAATTGACCAAACATGTAATCAAGATGTGTTGATTATCACTGGTGATTGGAATGCAAAAGTTGGAAACAAAGAAGAATCACCAGTAGTTGGAAAATATGGCCTTGGTGATAGAAATGACACTGGAGATGGTACGATACAATTTTGCCAAACTGACTTATTCATCAAATACCTTTTTGCAACAACATAAACAGTGGCTCTACATGTGGACTTTGCCAGGTGGAGTACACAGGAGTCAGATCAACTACACTTGTGGAAAGAGGTGATGGAGAAGCTCAATATCTTCAGCCAAAACAAGGCCAGGAGCTGACTATGGAACAGACCATCGACTGCTCACATGCAAGTTCAAGTTGAAGTTGAAGACAATTAAAACAAGTCAACTAGAGCCAAAATATGACCTTGATTTTATCCCTCCTGAATTTAGAGACCATCTAAATAATAGATTTGATGCATTGAACACCAATGACCAAAAACCAGAGGAATTGTGGGATGACATCAAGAACATCACCCATAAGGAAAGCAGAAGGTCATTAAAAAACAGGAAAGGAAGAAAAGACCAAAATGGATGTCTGAAGAGACTATGAAACTAGCTCTTGAAAGCAGAGTAGCTAAAGCAAATTGAAGAAATAACAAGATAAAACAGCTGAACAGAAGATTTCAAGGAGCAGCTTGAGAAGACAAAATCCATTATTATAATGAAATGTGCAAAGACATGGAGGTAGTAAACTAAAAGGGAAGAACATGCTCAGCATTTCTCAAGTTGAACGAACTGAGGAAAACATTCAAGCCTCAAGTTGCAATACTGAAAGATTCTATGGGTAAAATATCAAATGATGCAGGAAACATCAAAAGAAGATGGAAGGAATATAGTCACTGTACCAAAAAGAATTGGTCAATTTTCATCCATTTCAGGAGGTGGCATATCATCAAGAACCAATGTTATTGAAGGAAGAAGTCAAAGCTGAACTGAAGAAATTGGTGGAAAACAAGGCTCCAAGAATTGATGGAATACCTATTGAGATGTTTCAACAAACAGATGCTGCACTGGAGGCACTCACTTGTCCATGCCAAAAAATTTGGAAGACAGCTACCTGGCCAACTGATTGGAAGAGATGCATATCTATGCCCATTCCAAAGAAAAGTGATCCCACAGAATGTGAACATTATTAAACAATATCATTAATATCACACAGAAATAAAATATTGCTGAAGATAATCCAAAAATGGTTACAGCAGTATATTGACAGAGAACTTCCAGAAATGTAAGCTGGATTCAGAAGAGGATGTGGAAAAAGTGGTTATCACTGCTGATGTCAGATGGATATTGGCTGAAAGCAAAGAATACCAGAAAGATGTTTGCTTGTGTTTTATTTACTGACTATGCAAAAGCATTCAACTGTGTGGATCATAACAAATTATAGGTAACATTGAGAAGCATGGGAATTCCAGAACACTTCATCGTGCTCATGAAGAACCTGTCCACAGATCAGGAGGCTGTTGTTCGAACAGAACAAGGGGTTTGAAATCAGAGAGTGCATCAGGGTTGCTTCCTTTCACCATACTTATTCAATCAATATACTGAACAAATAACTCAAAAAGCTGAACTACGTTAAGAAGAGCGTGGCATCAGGATTGGAGGAAGATTCTTTAACAACCTGCAATATGCAGATGACACAAATTTGCTTGCTGAAAGTGAAAATGACTTGAAGCACTTATTGGTGAAGATTAAAGACTACAGTCTGCAGTATGGATTACACTTTAACATAAAGAAAATGAAAATCCTCACTACTGGACCAATCAGCAGCATTGAAATAAATGGAGAAAAAATTGAAGTTGTCAAAGATTTCATATTACTTGTTTTCATAATCAACACCAATGGAAGCAGCGGTCAAGAAATCAGATGATGTATTGCATTGGGAAAATCTGCTGCAAAAGACCTGTTTCAAGTGCTGAAGAGCAAAGTTGCCTCCTTGAAGACTAAGGTGCACCCAAGCCAAGCCATGGTATTTTCAATCACATCAAACGCATGTGAAAGCTAGAAAATGAATAAGGAAGATCGAAGAAGAGTTGATACTTTTGAGTTGTGGTGTTGGCGAAGAATACTGAAAGTCCCATGGATTGCCAGGAAAACTAACAAATCTGTCCTGGAGGAAGTACAGCTGAAATGCTCCTTGGAAGCGAGAATGACCAGACTTCATCTGACCTACTTTGGTCATGTTGTCAGAAGAGACCATTCCCTGGAGAAAGATATGGTGCTTGGCAAAGTGGAGGGTCAACAAAAAAGGGGAAGGCCCTCAGTGAGATGGATTGACATGGTGGCTGCAATGATGTGCTCAGGTATAGCAAGGATGTGAAGCTGGCACAGGACCAGGCAGTGTTTCCTTCTGTTGTACATAGTGTTGCTATGAGTCTGAGCCAATTTGAAGGCACCAAACAACAACAACAACCAGTTCTAAACTTCTTGTGGTTCTCTCTATACATCATTCTTCCAGGCCTATGTATAATGGTTTCTTCTGCCTGGGATTCTGTTTTCCCCTCCCTTTTTTTATTTGTTTATTTTTTTGTGTGTATTTAGTTAAATTTTATTTACTGCATTTAAAGCATACCCAGTATTGAAATTTTTGTCAGTCAATGTCACACTGTTTTACAGTCTATATTGTGAATTTAAATTATATGGTAAAACTGAAATCCATATGAGTCAACTCTCACTCATAGAGACCCTACCAAAACCAAAAACCAAACTCACATCAAGTCACATCCTACCCATAGCGACCCCTCCTTGGGTTTCCAGGTGGTGTCACTATGGAAGTAGATTGCCCACCGCATGGGCCAGAAGACTTTCTGCAGTCAAAGAGGTGAATCCACAGACCCCATCAGTCAGGAAAATGGCATCACCACCCATGCTAAGTCAGTATGGCTGACTTTCCAGGGTTCTGGAAAATGGGTTAATGCCCAAGACAAGGGTAGGGCGGGACTGGTGTTCAGATGTACCTAGAGAACAGAGGATAATTTTCAGTCACTGAAATCTAAAAAATTTGCCCTGCTAGATTTCAGACTTGCTTGGCACCTGTGACTTCTTCCATTCCAATTCCTCCTATTTTGGAATGGGAATGTCTACCTTTCCTTGCCTATCTCTGTACTTTGGAAACAGATAACTTGCATTCTAGGTTTTACAGGTCCACTAATAGAGAATAATTTTGTCCCAGGATGGACCATACCCAATGTCACCCATACCTGATTTAGATGATTCACAAGATGTAATTTCAGGCTTAGAATGATGTGGGTTAAGGCTTTTGTGGATGTTGGGATGGGTGAACGTATTTTGCACACATGAAGGACATGAATCTAGGGGTCGGGCAGATGGTGGGGCTTTAAGAGAGGAACTGTTGCAAGGCTTTCTCCTATTTTCTCATGGTGCCGGCAATCCTTTGTGCTCCCCTTCTGCTTGCAGACGCATCTGCTTCCATCATCACATGGTGTCTGTCTTTCCCCTGTGACTCTTTTTGATTTCTGAGTCTGTTCTCCCTTTTATAAGCCACCACTCTAAAGGGATTAGAATTAGACTTAGCCTACTGTGGTGTGACATTATTTAACTTCCCTGCTAACAAAAGAAAAGTTTATTTCGAAGCAAAGTCACAAGTACAGGGGTTAGAATTTCCACATACCATTTTGGGAGGCACCATTCAATCCATACCAGGAGTCCAAACAGTTATGTATTTTCTGAAAGGCCATTTGGCATCATATTTCCAGAGACTTAAATATAGTTAATCCTTGACTTAGTAAGGCCCTTCAAGAAATTTACCCTAAGAAAACTGTATGAGATCAATACATTTGCTTGCTCATTGGAATGCTGTTTTTAATAGAAAACAGGATATAATACAAAGGCCCAACAACTGAGAAAAGGTTAAGTAAAACATCATATTCCTATTAATCAAATGTTATACAGTTATTAAAATGCTATTTTAAGAATATTTTTATGACACAGATAAGAATAAACAATATACCTAGACAGACAGGAATGCATAGTTAAGAAGGGCACAGGGAGGCGTATTCACAGAGAGGGGAGAGGAGGAGAGAAAGTTTTTTATGGCTGGGGATGGGAATCAGGCTGTGAAATCCAAAGTCATGAACTACTGAATGTAAATCAAATTTGCTTTATGAATTTGCACCCAAAGCACAATTAAAAAAAAAAAAAAGAAGAAGAAGAAGAAAAGAATAAACAGTATACTAAGTGAATTGACTGAATACAAGTTCAATATACAACTGGAAAAACTATCATAAGGATCAACTAGTTGGTCAGATATAAAAGCACAAGTGTAGAGTAGACATGGTTCTCTCAGGATACAGGTGAATTTACTTCCACGCCACCCTTTCAGATAAAAGTGAAAGAGGCATAGCATTCTTTACAAATTCCCTTTAACATTCCTTTTGAGATGCACTTTCATTCATCCAGGATACAGAAAAATTTTCTGGAAGCCTCTTTCTCCTGGTACCTTCACAGGCAGTGTTTACTTCTCATTACTTAAGACTGTCACCAAAAACCAAACTCACTGCCATCAAGTTGATTCAGACTCATAGTGACCCCCTTTGGGTTTCAGGGGCAGTAAATCTTTACAGAAGTAGATTGTCCAGTCTTCCTTCTGCAGAGTGGCTGGTGGGTTTGAAACACCAACCTTCTGGTTAGCAGTCAAATAAATGCCTTAGGTGGCGTGGAAGTAAATTCACCTGTATCCTAAGAGAACCGTGTCTACTCTACACCTGTGCTTTTATATCTGACCACAGCGCCTTACTTAAGACTTAAATATCTCAAAAATTCCTTCCATGGTTTCATTCTGGGTTTTGTTTTGTTTTTCTTTTTCAGAATCAGGAACCTTAGCCTTGTAACCTTGTCAACTTTTTGTGATACAGTTCTTGCTTAGCTTTTGACGTATCTGTCTTACATAATTATGGTTCTATTTTTATGATTTAACACTGATTTTGCCCTTATCTTTCTTTAATCCCTACCTTTTCTGTAATTTGAGGCATGATCTTCTCATTTTCTCTGCTTCTTTTTTTAATGCTCTGAATGTCCACCTCCCACCTGTCTTTTAATACTTCCTCACAACTTTTTGTTTTTCTTCCATGAGCTACAAATAGAGCTGTGTTATCTGCAGCAATTTGTTTTTCTCTTCCAAAACCAGTCCCTTCTCTGCCCTCCTGCTGTAGCTACCCAAACTATTATATATTTTCATCATTTTACTCTTTTGGATATTTATTTATTCTTCTTCCCCCTATCATCTTATTTTAGTCTAAAACGTCTTTTACAATATGGGCCCAAATTATCGTTATGGAATCAACTCTCGTCACACCCTTCCCTTCCTCACCATCATCCCCTAGCACATCCTCCGGGTTATTATCACTTACTGCACATCAATGTTTCTAATTTTGTAATACTCTCTTCACAACACATTTCTGAACCTTCCATAACCTCATCATGCTGAGCCTGCTAATCTTCGTAGGTAGAATATCACCACCCACTCCTGAATTAGCAGCATGGGAAGGCCTATACTAATTCTGAGATTCAATTAACGATATCTCTTTGATAGACTCTTCACAATCTTCCCTCAGTAAAATTGTTAAATCCTCTGTGTTGCAGAAACATTTTGTGTAAATCTTATTGTTGTTATGTGCCCTCGAGTCGGATCCGACTCATAGCAACCTCTCCTTGGGTTTCCGAGGCATTATCACTATGGAAGTAGATTGCCCAATCTTCCTTCTGAGGAGTGGCTGGTGGGTTTGAACCACCAGCCTTCTGGTTAGCAGTCAAGTGCCTTAGGCACTACGCTAGCAGAGCTCCCATGTAAATCTTAGGATACTGTATTAAAATATATGTGTGTGTTTTTCCATGGTTGGAAAATGGGCTCTGATGAATTTTTCCCATGCTGTCTTCTCTGCTACTATTTTCCAATCCCAGTTCTAACAAATCTGATTCTTTTGCAGGAGATATTTATACACCATAATGTCCTGCTAACTAAGTCAGTCTGTCTCTCTATTCATTGTTTCATTCCTGTGGAGTATAAATTGAATCTTTAACCCTAGCCTTCTGGATGGAATTACCAAAATAAATTCTCCCAGCAGTTCTTTTTCTTTGTTTTCTAATACTTTCTCTGTAATAAATGCATTTCCTGCTGATTAAATTGCATTGAATTTCTCTACATAAAAAAGTTTTTAATTAAACTCAGCAAGAAAAAAATGAAATACTGTACATTTCAGTGCATACTAAAATGAACCTACGGGTCTGTAGTTAGTTTCTTATTTCCTTTTAAATAAATGTTTATATGATTTTCCTCCCATATTAATTGGAAATGTTTTTTATAAATGCATTTTCCTTTACATCAAAATAGATAGACATATCAAGAAGTTTACTTATGTAAGCAATTGAAAATTTTCAACAACTGTTAATTATTTGAAATACTAGTTAGTAATATCCATTTTATTCTCTTATTTTCACATTTGCATTTATGCTAATATACTATGTTTTCCCAATGTAAAGTGCTATAAAGGTTTTAGGAGAAAAATGACTAGGCTTTTGTCAATGACTGATTAAACCTCTTAATGATATTTACTTAAATATGATTTTTCATTGACTTTGCTATATCTACTTACTACTATAATGCAAACATTGTGTTGTTGTTATGTGCCGTCAAGTTGGACCCGACTCATAGTGACCCCTCCTTGGGTTTCTGAGGCAGTATCACTACGGAAATAGATTGCCCCATCTTCCTTCCGAGGAGTGGCTGGTGGGTTTGAACCACCAGCCTTCTGGTTAGCAGTCAAGTGCCTTAGGCACTATGCTACCAGAGCTCCAATGAAAACATTAGGTATGTGTTAAATTTTCCTATTCAATGAAAGATTTAACTTCACATTATTTTAAGGTAGGTTGGAAGACATTTGACACATAGATCTTCATAATTAATAGCCAAAATTATCAAACTCCCATGGAAGCAACAGTCAAGAAACCAGACACCCTACTGCATTGCACTGGGCAAATCTGCTTCAAAAGACTTCTTTAAAGTGTTAAAGAGCAGAAATGTCACTTTGAAGACTAAGGTGTGCCTAACTCAGGCCGTGATATTTTTAATCACCTCATATGCATATGAAAGCTGGGCAATGATTAAAGAAGACCAAAGAAGAGTTGATGGCTTTGAATTGTGGTGCTGGAGAAGAATACTGAAAATATCATGGATTGCCAGAAGACCAAACAAATCTGTTTGGAAGAAGTGCAGCCAGAATCTTCCTTGGAGGGGAGGATGACCAGACTTCATCTCACATATCTTGGTCATGTTGTCAGAAGTGACCAGTCCCTGGAGAAGGATATCATGCTTGGTAAAGAAGAGGGTGGGTGAAGAAAAGAAGAACCTCAATGAGATGGATTGACATAGTGGCTGCAGCGATGGACTGAAGCACAGCCAATATTGTGAGATTGGTGCGAACTGAGTAGTGTTTCGTTCTGTTGTTCTTGGGGTCAAAGCCACCTTGACAGCATCTGACAACAAAACAACTATCAATTTAATGCAAAGGATCTAAAATTTCAATGGAGCCTAACCTCAGTATATGTCCTATTGATTAAAAGCCATTAAATATGTCCAATGATCCATTTAAGAAAAGTTGATATTTAATTAATACAAATCTTCTGTAACTAAATCATAAAATAATTATTCAGACATATTCAGATTTTCACTTTTTATTTTATCTCTACTGGCAAATTAGATGTCTGTAAAGAGAATATGTTAAAATATACCTGAGGTGTTTTTCTAATATGTCAACTTGGCTAAGCTGAAACTTTATTTCCCAGAATCATCTTCCATGTATAACTTCATTTTGGTGTTGGCCAAAAGAAAACTTTGTTTGAAATTTGGATGGCAGAATGGATGACTCTATGAAAGTCATCTTAGAGCCAGGGAGGAATAGGTGGCAAGGAGACCCCTGTTTGTCCTTACTTTCTCCACTCTACTTCCACCTCTTCTCCCTGAGCCTGCTAAACAACACTGACCCTGAGCCCACTCACAGGTTCAGAGAGTTTTCCATCATCTCTCCTTTATGGTTCAAGACTGCCATCTGGATGTAGCTGACTAGAGACAGTTTTGTTAATGACTTTTTTCTAGATTTCCCATACCCTGAAAATGCTAAAAGACTTCTTTTCTCAACTTCTTCTACAATTATATAAGGTCTCATTCCCATATTTTATAATGATAAACTAAATAATGAAATAAAAATTCCCTTATTTTATAATACTCATGGAGGTTCTGCTTCTCCAAGAGAACACTGATTGATACCAGAAGTTGATAAAAGAAGCTGATCCAGGACAAACATGATCTTAAAGATGACATTGTGTTATGAGTGCTGTGTTCTCAATACATTTAAAAGCATCAATGATCCTCTTGTGAATGGTAGAACAAACACTGGTATTCATAACATACAGTGGCAAAGAGAAGTCTTATATAACCACCCATAATCAATTTCCTACAGAAGGCAAGGGTTTGGGTAGCCAAGACAACCAGGAATGAAGGATGTCATTGCTGATGTCAGATAGGTCTTGGCTGAAAGCAGAGGATAACAAAGTAATGTTTACCTGTGTTTTATTGACTACACAAAGGCATTCAACTGTGTGGGTCATAGCAAATTATGGATATCATTGCAAAGAACAGGAACACAAGAAAACTTACTCGTGCTTAATCGGAACTTGAATATAGACAAAGTGACAGCCATTCAAACAGAACAAGGGGATACTGTCTGGTTTAAAATCAGGAAAACTCTATGTCTGGATTTAATCTTTTCACCACAATTATTCAATCTGTATACTGAGCAAATAAATTGAGAAGCTGACTATATGAAGAAGCATGCAGCACCAGGGCTGAAGGAAGTTCCATTAACAACCTGCAATATGCAGATGACACAACTTTGCTTGCTCAAAGTGAAGAGGATTTGAAGCACTTACTGATGAAGATCAAAGACCACAGCCTTCATTATGGATGACACCTCAACATAAAGAAAATGAAAATCCTCACAAGTGGACCAACAAGCAACATCATGATAAATGGAGATAAGACTGAAGTTGTCAGGGATTTCATTTTACTTGGATCCACAATCAACACCCATGGAAGCAGCAGTCAGGAAATCAGAGAATGTATTGCTTTGGGCAAATTTGCTGCAAAAGACTTCTGAAGTGTTAAAAATCCACTTTGTGGATTAAAGTGGACCAGACCCAAGCCATGGTTTTTTTCTGAAACCTCATATGCATGTGAAAGCTGAACCATGAATAAGAAAGACTGGAGAATCACTGATGCTTTTGAATTATGTTGCTGGCAAAGAATATTGAATATACCATGCACTCCCAGAAGAATGAACAAATCTTTCTTGGGAGAAAAACATCCAAAATTCTCCTTACAACTGGGGATGGTAAGACTTCATCTCACATATTTGGTGTATGTTATCTGGATGGACCAATCTTTGGAGAAGCATATCGAGGTTGGTAAAGAAGAGGGTCAGCAAAAAAGAGGAAGTCCCTCAATGAGATGGATTGACCCAGCGTCTGCAACAAAGGGCTCAAATATAGCAATGATGAGGAGGATGGGTGCAGGACTGGACAGTGTGTCATTCTGTTATACATAGTGTCACGATGAGTTGGAACCAACTGGATGGAACCTAATAAGAACACCAACAACCATATTTTTATGCAAATAATGTGTGCATTATGCATTTTTTAGGCCAACCATACAACCTCCTTGCACATTATTTTACTAAGTACCATGTGTGTCATATTTGTTGGCATATTACTTATATGGGTATGTTACTTGTGAAAAATATAATAAATCAGTTGTTTGGTTGTTTCCACACTCAGAAAGAACTTGTTGTTGTTATTAGGTTCTGTCAAGTCGGCTATGACCCTGTGCGCAACAGAACAAAACACTGCCCAGTCCTGTGCCAGCCTCACAATCCTTGCTATACCTGAGCCCATCATTGCAGCCACTGTGTCAATCCACCTCATTAAGAGCCTTCCACTTTTTCGCTGACCCTCCACTTTACCAAGCATAATATCCTTCTCCAGGGTATGGTCCCTTCCGACAACATTTCAAAAGCAGGTGAGATGAAGTCTGGCCATTCTTACTTCCAAGGATCATTCCAGCTGCACTTCTTTCAGGATAGATTTGACAGTTCTTCTGGCAGTCCATGGGACTTTCAGTATTTTCACCAGTACCACAACTCAAAAGTATCAACGCTTCTTTGGTCTTCCTTATTCACTGTCCAGCTTTCACAAGCATATGAAGCTATTGAAAATACCATGGCTTGGGTTAGGCTCACTTTAGTCCTCAAAGAGACATCTTTGCTCTTCAGAAATTTAAGATGGTCTTTGGCAGTCTATTTTTCCAGTGCAATACGTTGTCTGATTTCTTAACTGCTGCTTCCATTGGTGTTGATTGGGGTGGAACCAAGTTATATGAAATCTTCGACAATTTCAGTCTTTTCTCCATTTATCATCTTGCTTCATATTGGTCCAGTTGTGAGGATTTTCATTTTCTTTATGTGGAGGTGTAATCCATACTGCAGACTGTAGTCTTCAATCTTCACCAGTAAGTGCTTCGAGTCATCCTCACTCTCAGCAAGCCAAGTTGTGTCATCTTCATATCACAGGTTGTTAATGAGTCTTCCTCCAAACCTGATGCCACTTTCTTCTTCATATAGTCAAGCTTCTCAGATTAAGGAAGAATTTAGAGAATGAAAATCATGAGTCTGGTCTTTACTTTCTAAGCCCAGGCTTTGAGTAGGCAACCAGAAATCTTTTATGACCATTCTAAAATAAATTTTTTTTTTTTTCTTGTACCTTCAGAGCTATGTTTTCTGAAAACTAAGCTCTAAGTCTAATCTAAGTCTAATCATGCAGATATCTGAATTGCTATGCCAACTGAATTCCCAGTTTCATAAGCTTATGCTAAAGTTAGGTTATAGATTGGGATGGTGTATGAGTTTTAAAATTCGGTGTGTATTATGGCAGATTTTAATAAAATTGAAGGCCTTGAAGCCAAAAACTAATTCTGAGCCTCATTTGCCTGAAGCAGCAAACTTTACTCCTGTCCCTGAGGAGCTAGTCATCCCTAGACTAAAAACCTGTCCTGGCCTCCAAGGAAGTAGATGCCTTGCATTAGATTCCTGATCCTCCTTAGCTCTCATTCCCACCACTTTTCTTTCATTTTAAAACCTATAACCAGAAGCAAGTCCCAGCAAACTTCAATAAGCCTGGCACATTAGTGTGACCCATGTGGAGTCATCATGTACACCAAAATTACTGCCTGCTTTTAGCAATTTATAACACAAATCTGTAGAATATATTTGGAAACATAAGGTATAGGATCTAGGTGGAAGAATTTTGACTGACTATATTAATGTGGGGAGCTCTGGTAGCATAGTGGCTAAGACACTTGCCTGCTAACCAGATGGCTGGCGGTTCAAACCCACCAGCCACTCCTCGGAAGGAAGGTTGGGCAATCCTACTTCCGTAGTGATACTGCCTCGGAAACCCAAGGAGGGGTCGCTATGAGTCGGGTTTGACTCGACGGCACATAACAACAACAACAACAGCGTATTAATGTGGTTGCCCTTAGTAGAGATTCTGTGTTCTGCCTTTCAGTATAAATGGCTGTAACAGTTTCCTTAAAAAGCAGGCTAAAGTCTGAACCCAAAGTTGGCACATACAAGAAAAGTGAGGTGCCAGAACTCCCTTGGTATTTTCTAAAGGGAGGTATCTAAAGGCTTGTTGTTGTTATGTGTTATCTGTTATGTTGTTATCTAAAGGCTTGTTGTTGTCTAAAGGCTTAGGGAGACTGAAATGCTGGGGTGGACTTATTAAGTAAGATCTCCTCACTTGAATCCTAATTATGAGAATCCCAAAGACATTTCCTTCATCAAGCCTTTGAGAAATACATTGATGAAGAGTAATAGCATCTGTGAAGCACTCCATTTGGTTCTTGTCTGCTGAAAAAGAATAATGGTGAGAACTTCTACTATCAAAATGGGCTCTCAGGAGCCACTGAGAATGAGAGGATAGAGAAGTTTCAGGGACAAGGTGACAGCATGTAATTCACAGAGACAAGAAACAGTAATGGGCATCATATCCAAAGCAGTTATCGGGATGGTTTTACCCACCAAACCAAAAAACCAAACTTGCTGTCTTCAAGTTGAATCTGACTCATAGCCACCCATCCTTGGGTTTCCAAGGCAGTATCTCTACAGAAGTAGATTGACCAGTCTTCCTTCCAAGGAGTGACTGGTGGGTTTGAACTGTCAGCCTCCTGGTTAGCAGTCAAATGCCGTAGGAACTATGCCACCAGAGCCACAAGGAACTTTAATTTTTATGTTCTCTAATTGATCACAGTGTCCCTAGGACTGAAATTGATGGATCACTAAAATCTCACTTTATTTTCTTAAGTGGAGAAGCTCTAGATGTAGTGAACATGAGTCTGACTTTAAACAACACAGCAGAGAGTTTTGGCATCTCAACTTCTTTTCAGACTTGTGTCAGTTTATAGAACTTTTGTTGTTGTTGTTGTTATGTGCCATTGAGTTAATTCTAATTCATAGGATCCCATGTGACGGAGTAGACCTTACCCATAGGGTTTTCTAGGCTATAACCTTTATGGGAGTAGATTGCTAGGTCTTTCACCAGCAGAGACTCTGGGTAGGTTTGAACTGCCAACCTTTTGCCTAGCAGCCAAGCACTTACTGTTGTTCCACCAGGGCTCCTTCCCTAGAGCTCTTTAATGAAAGGGAGTTCATTTTATACCAAATAAAGAGAAGCATTGGATTGTGCAAGTAGAAATCACTGTTCTCACCATCCTCCCCAACACTGTGAAGCACATGTCCTCGTAGAATAGTTAAACGGCAATTTTGAAGAGTCAATTATGGCACAAACTGAGTGATAACATTTTATAGGACTTTGCCCATAAAGTCTCTCTATAGGATACTCTCTAACACAGTGGCCAAGGTACAGTGAAATTTCTTTCATAGCCAGGATACTGTAAGCTCTAACTAGGCTAATAAGGCCAAAAATAGATAAAGAAATACAAGGAAAGAAAAGATATAGAGATCAGAAAGGAAGAAATAAAACTGTTGCTATCTGTAGATGACGTGCTGGTCTATGTAAAAAATCACAAGGACTTCAAAATATTGAGCTTAGTGCTTGACATTTGCAAATTCATATGACTTCCATTGAAACCAGTCAGAAGATTGAAAAAAAGCATCAATCACTACAAAGATTTCTACAAATCTCAAGTTCCCTGCACTGAGCTGTATCTAAGAACTTCATCTTATTGTACAGAGAATTACTGTCTCCTGGGTGATGAATTTGCAATACGTTATGCGATTCAACTCCATCCAAACAACATAAAACTGCACAGTATTAAAAAAATCTCTGACCTTTGTATATAATGAAAAGAAGTTGAAGAAAATTCAGTTAGAAGCAGAGATGTCTAGGTTAATAGGTTTAGCTTTAGCTTCAGATAAGCTTGTTGAATTTCTAGGCCCTATGACTATCTCTGGGGGGAGCTCTGAGTCGGGCTTGACTCGACGGCACATAACAACAACAACAACAACATGATTATCTCTAAGGCCCTCTCGTGGTGTAGTGGTTAAAGTATTTGGCTGCTAACCAAAAGATCAATAGTTCAAACCTATCAGCTACTTCATGGAAGAAAGATGAGGTAGTCTGTTTCCATAAAGATTTGCAGCCTTGGAAACCCAATGGGGGTCTCTATGAATCAGAATTGACTTGATGGAAGTGAGTTTGGGGCTTTCTTTGGCTTATGCTTATCTCTTTAGTTTTAGACAAGCTTTCTAAACTTTAGTTTCATTATATAGGAAACGAGCATAATCACAGGATTGAAAATTATATGTAAAATGCTTATTCAATGTCTAACAAAGAGCAAAAATCTTAGTGGCTGCTATTATTATTATTGTTGTATTTTCATTATGAACTAAAAAGTCATAGTAACTACTGTTGTTGTTGTTAGTGATCATCAAGACAGATCCAATTCATGGTGACTGTGGTGGTTAAGTTTGCATGTCAACTTGGCTGGGCTTGGTTGAGTGGTTGGGCAGCTGAGTGTAGTTATTCCCCATGGTGAGATTAGTAATTAACACCATGGTGGAATCTATTGGAGCAGCTGAGTAGCTGCTCTGGGTATGTTATCTGCTTCCCATATATAAGGAGAAGCCTTGGGGAATGGTCTCTAGCTTATGGCACACTTAAACCCTGCATGTAGCTGTGTTATTGTTCAGCAGCCTGCCATGCTCTGCTGACTTTGGGACTGTCAATGGATTTGAATTAACGGCCTGCTGTGTGATTTGGTAACATCAGGACTGTCTTTTTACTTGTCAACCTGGGGCTTCTCAGCTTCTGCAGCCAGCAGCTGTCTGAGTGAAGAAAACCTTCTAGCTTCAGTGGGCCAGGAGCAGAAAGCAGAGCTGAAGCCCAAGGTCAAGGGTCTTTCACCCAGCCCCTAGAGCCTAGCACTTTGAATTCAGACTTAAAGCCTCTAAACTCCTGTTTGTTCAAGCCATCCCATTTGTGTTATATTCATGTTAGAGCATCACTAGGGAACCTGAACAGTCATGTAATATATAACAGAATGGAACATTGTCTGGTCTTGTACCATCTTCATGATCATTAGTGCATTTGAGCTCACCGTTGAAGCTATTATGTCAATTCATGCCATTAAGGGTTTCCTGTATTTTCATTGACATTCTACTTTACCAAACATGATGTCCTTTTCTAAAGATTGGGTTTTCCCATTAATATATCCAAAATAAGCAAGCCTGAAGAACAAACAAATCTGTCTTGAATGAAGTAGAGCAAGAATTTTCCTTAGAAGCCAGAATGGCCAGACTTCATCTTTTGTGCTTTGATCATGTTGTCAGAAAGGACCATTCCCTGGAGAAGGATCTCATGCTTGGTAAAGCAGAGGGTGAGCATAAAAAGGAAAGACCCTCAATGGCATGCATTGATATGGTGACTGTAACAATGGCAATGACTGTGAGATGGTGCGGGACCAGGCAGTGTTTATTCTGTTGTACTAAGGGTCACTATGAGTTGAAACCCACTCGAGGGCACCTAACAACGACAATAAGAAGCAAACAAGCCAAAGTCACCAACTTCACTTCTAAGGAACATTCTGGCTGTATTTCTTTGAAGGCTAATTTGTTCATTTTACTGGCAGTCTATGGTACAGCCAACATTCTTTTCTAATACCACAGTTTGAATACATCAATTCTTCTTCTGATTTTTGTTGTGTTTTTGTTTTTGTTTTGTTTTGTTTTTGTTGTTTTTTCTTCTGATTCTTGTTCTTTTGTTGTCCAGCTTCTCATGCATAAGAGACAATAGAAAAGACCACGGCTTGCATCAGGCACACTTTAGTCATCAAAGTGACATCTTTGCTTTTGAAAATTTTAAAGAGCTCATTTGCAGATTTGCCTACTGCAATAGATTATTTGATTTCTTAACTGAAATCACTGACAATTTCAATTTCTTCTTCATTTATTATAATTTTTATTGCTGCAGTTGTGAGGATTTGGGGTTTCTTTATTTTGAAGTACAATCCATACTGAAGACTGTAGTCTTTGATCTTCATCAGTAAGTGTTTCAAATCCTCTTCGCTCTCAGCTAGTGAGGTTGTGTCACCTACATATTTCAAATCGTTAATGAATTGGCCTCTAATCTGACGCTGTGTTCTTCTTCATATGGTCCAACTTCTTGGATTATTTGCTCAGCATACAGATCAAATAAGTATGGTGAAAGGATTCAACCATTATGCATGCCTCTCCTGATTTTAAACTACACAGTATCTTCTTGTTCTGTTTGAGCAACTGCTTCCTGGACTACGTACTAGTTCCTCATAAGCAAAATGTAGTGTTCTGGAATTCCCATACTTTGCAATTTTATCCACAATGTGTTATGACCCACTGAAATACCTTTGCATAATCAATAAAATATCTTTCCAATATTCTCTGCTTTCAGACATTCATCTGAGATCAGCAATAATATCCCTCATTCCACGTCCTCTTCTGAATCCAGCTTCAATTTCTGGCAGTTCATTGTGTATGTACTGGTGTAACCATTTTTGAATGATCTTCACCAAACTGTGTGATGAACTGGCACATGAGTGGTAGAATTAGCCAACAGGGAAAAGCAGAATAAAACCACAATTAGGTATCACTATGCCTATGTTAATGTCTAAGATAGAAAATGCTGACAACACCAAATGTGGGCAAGGATGTGGAGAAATTGAATCACTCACAAATTTATAATGGTGGTTTAAAGTAGAACAGACACTTCAGAAACTATTTACCAGAAAATAGTTTCTTAAAAAAAAAAAACTGAAAGACACTAAACATGCAACTACCATTACCACCCAACAATTGCATGCGTAGATATGAATCCTAGAAAAATAAAAACTTATTATGTTCACACAAACACCTGCACCTAAATTTTTGTTCATAATAGTACAAACTGAAACTATCCAAACAAGCCTTCAAAAGGTCAATGGTTAAATAAACTGTGGTACATCTATAACATGAAATACCACTCAGCAACAAAAAAGAATTAATTACTGATACACACAGCCACCTAGATGAATCTCCAGAAATACCCCGAGTGAAGAAACAACAATCCCAAAATGCTATGTATTGCATAATTCCATTCATATTCATATGAAAGCTAGACAATGGCTAAGGAAGACCAAAGAAGAACTGATACACTGAATTATGGTGTTGGTGAAGAATGTTAAATATACTGTGGACTGTCAGAAGCACAAACAGATCTGTCTTGGAAGAATTGCAGTTGGAATACTCTTTAGAAGCAAGAATGGTGAGACTTCATGTCACCTACTTTGGTCATGTTATCAGAAGGGACCATTCACTGGAGAATGATATCATACTTGGTAGAGGGTCAGCAAAAAAGAGGAAGATGCTTAATGAGATGGATTGACACAGTGGCTGGCTACAACCATGGGCTCAAGTAGAGCAAGGATTGTGCGGATGACACAGGACTGGGCAGTGTTTCATTCTGTTGCACACAGGGTCACTATGACTTGGAGCCAACTCTAGAGCACATAATAACATACAGCATTCTTTAAATGCCCAAATTATAGAAATGGAAAACAGATTAGTGCTTGCCATGGGTGACAGTGGGGGTGATAGGGACCTGTGTGTGGTTCCAAAGGGAAACATAAGGTATCTTTGTGGCAATGGGAATGTTGTGTCTTGATTGTATTAATGTCAATATCCTGGTTCTGGTACTGTACTTCAGTTTTGCAAGATATTACCACTGGAAGAAATTGATAAAGAATATATGAGACCTCTCTGTATTATTTCTTACAACTGTGTGTGATCTATAATTATCTCAAAATTTTTTTAAAAAAAAGTATAATTTAAAAGTGTGCTTGAGGGAGGAAAGTGAATTATTGCTAATAAATCATCAACACCCTCCCATCCAAGAAAGAAAGGGAAAGCAGACTTTACAAAAAACATTTTGATATCTGTAGAAAACTTCACAACGTAGGATATTTTTCCTTCCTTACTTAATTGCCTTCCATACTTAATATGTTTTTCCAGGAATACTTCTGAAACAAGGGATCTGAGAGTGGAGTATGCTGGGTGTAGGAGTAACAACAGCACAGTGACTAGTGTGGGTGGAGAGGAACGAGTGGGAGAGAGGAGTTATGTCTCAAACACTCAGAAGTCTTGTAGTAACTTGCAGGTGACCATGAGAACTTTGGACTTACTCTGAGTGAAATGGGAAGCCATTTGAGGATTTCAAGCTGACTTTGTGGAGACAGCTTTGTGGAGAGTAGCCTGTAGAGTGACAAGGACAGACACAGGAACATTCAGAATTCTCTTCTTGCAGATAGATCTCTATAATAAAGCAATAATAAGTC
Organism: Orycteropus afer afer; assembly: GCF_000298275.1. Taxonomy (NCBI): domain Eukaryota; kingdom Metazoa; phylum Chordata; class Mammalia; order Tubulidentata; family Orycteropodidae; genus Orycteropus; species Orycteropus afer. The sequence continues at coordinate 9,677,799 of NW_006921688.1, read as the reverse complement.
TCAGCCTTTTTAACTAAACTTTTTCCTACTTCAGATCCTAAAACAGATAGTACTTTTTTCTCTTTGTCAAGGCTCATTATGAGATAGTGTTGACTAAGCCAAGGCCTAAGAGTTAATGGTTTTAAGTGCTACTTGGTAACCAAAGGGATACAACTGAAGAATGTGTTAAATTGAATGAATTTCAATTTGAATACAAAGTGCTAAAGTTAGAAAATTACTTAAACTTGAAAAAGGAGCAAAAAAAAATCTAAAGCTACATTTTAGTGTGGTGGTATTGTTAGCTGCTGTCCAGTCAGCTCTGACTCATAGCAACCCTAAGCCCAACAGAACAGAACAAAACCTCCTGGTCCTGGGCCTGGGCCATCCTCACAATCCTTACTATGCTTGAGCCCCTCCTTGCAACCACTGTGTCAATCCATCTTGTTAAGGGTCTTCTCCATTCTCACTGACCTTCCACTTTACATAGCATGATGTCTTTCTCCAGACAATGGTCACTTCCGATAACATGACCAAAGTAGGTGAGACAAAGTCTGGCCATTCTCACTTCCAAGGAGCATTCCAGCGGCACTTAGTCCAGGACAGATTTCTTCACTCTTCTGGCAGTCCATGGCACTTTCATTATTTTTCGCCAACACCGTAATCCAAAGGCATCAGCTTTTCATTGGTCTTCCTTGTTCTTTGTCCAGCTTTCTCATGCATCTGAGGTGATTGAAAATACCATGGATTGGCTTAGACACATCTTAGTCTTCAAAGAGACATCTTAGCTCTTTAGCACTTGAGAGAGGTCTTTTACAGTAGGTGTGCCTGGTGCAATACATCATCTGATTTCTTGACTGCTGCTTCCATTGGTGTTGATTGTGGAACCGAGTAATGTGAAATTGTTGACAATATCAATCTTTTCTCTGTTTGTCATGATGCTGTTTATTGGTCCAGTTATGAGGATTTTCATTTTCTTTATGTGGAGGTGTAATCCATACTGCAAACTGTAGTCTTCAATCTTCATCAGTAAGTGCATCAAGTCATCTTCACTTTCAGCAAGCAAGGTTGTGTCATCTGCACATCACAAGATGTTAATGAGTCTTCCTCCAATCCTGATGCCGTGTTCTTCTTCATATGTTCCAGCTTCCCAAATTATTTGCTCAGCATACAGCTTGAATATATATGGTGAAAGGATACAACCCTCACTCACTTATTAAAATATTCCTTATTTTAAACCATGCAGTATCCCCTGGCTCTGTTTGAATGGTCTATGTACAGGTTCCTCATGAACACAATTAAGTGTTCTGTAACTCCCATTCTTTGCAATGTTACCATAATTTGTTATGATCCACACTGTTGAATATTGTTCCACAGTCAAGAAAACACAAGTAAGCATCTTTCTAGTTTTGTTTGCTTTCAGCCAAGATCCATCTGACATCAGCAGTGATATCCCTCATTTCCCATCCTCTTCTGAACCCAGCTGGAATTTCTGGAAGATCCCTATGTACTGCTGCAACCGTTTTAATTAACTGTAGCAGAATTTTACCTTAATGTGATGTTAATGATATTGTTCAATAATTCCCCCATTCTGTTGGATTGCCTTTCCTTGGAATGGGCACAAATATTGATCTCTTCCAGTCGGCTAAACAGGTAGCTGTTTTCCAAATTTCTTGGAATAAATGAGTAAGCACCTCCAGTGGGGCATCTGTTTGTTGAAACATCTCAGTGGGTATTCTGTCAATTCCTGGAGCCTTGTTTTTTGCCAGTTCCTTCAGTGCAGCTTGGACTGCTTCCTTTAGTACCATTGGTTCATGATCATATGCTTGTTCCTGAGATGGGTGAATGTCAACCAATCCTTTTTGATACAGTGACTCTGTGTATTCCTTCCATCTTCTTTTGATGCTTTCTGCATCATTTAATATTTTGTCCAAAGAATCCTTCATTATTGCAACTTGAGACTTGAATTTTTTCTTCAGTTCTTTCAGCTTGTGAAATGCTGACTGTGCTCTTCCCTTTTAGTTTTGTAACCCAGGTCTTTGCACATTTCATTATAATAGTTTATTTTGTCTTCATGAGCTGCCCTTTGAGATCTTCTATTCAGCTCTTTTATCTTATCATTTCTTCCATTCACTTTAGATGCTCTCTGTTCAAGAGTAATTTTCACAGTCTCATTTTAGTGTAGAGGAGAAAAAAATGCTAAATATGATTTAATATCAGCATATTACTGAACTTCAAGAATTAGTTATGGAAACCTGACTTGTTATTTTATAATCCACAATAAATATGTTTGTTTATGATTTTAAGTTGTGGAAATATCTACTAGGTTCCATGAGGGGTTGAGTCGAACTCATATAGCATCTATCATGGTCACATTGTGTCATAAACCTTGAGGAAGCTTCTTCAAGAGACAGGTCCATGAAAGTAGTAATGAAAATATGTTAAATGTGTTCAACTGTAGGCTTCATGCTGACCCTACTCAAATGATTGAGCTTCTGTGGCTTGTCAAAAAATCACAAATAATAATAACACAAATATTAATGTAAGATACTGGCAATACTGAAAATCATGGGGTCTTTCAGTTTGTGTTTATTACCTGTATTTCTAACTTTTATTATTATTATTATTATTAGGCAAGCTGTTACTAAGGGGCCTCTTCATTGATGGTTGTTGACTAAGATTGGGTTAAAAGGAATTATTTGAAATATAGTGATATGTTTAACATTATTTCTGTTCAGATTTTCTCAATATAGGTATTTGCTTCAGATTTGTTAGCAGTTTCAAAAATGGGTCTCAGACTGAATTATTCCAGTTCACCTGAGAGGTCTGGTCCTTTAGCAGCCCATCACAAACGATATGTTCTTTTTCAAATTTCATTGAGTTCTTTATTATTTGTCTTCTCTCAAGAATCCCTTTCTATTAAGTTACCTTTCATTCTTATATACCCCCTTCTCACTTACCAACATGGTAGATTCTAAAGACCAGGTCATTGTGCAAAAATCAGCAGTATGTGAAAATGGAGGATGACCACAACAGATTACAAAATGAAGGATGACTACATCATTATATCACTGCCCAATTACATCATTACATACCTACCGAACAACTGACATTCATGGCCTAATTCACACATAATCTTAACCGTCACAACCGTCATTACTGGCTCCTCACAACTTGGGCTTTGTTACTACCAAATGTACATCGTTAAAGTGCAAAATACTCAGTTCATAGATTTTTCACTCCTGTTGTAAATGTGGGGCTTCGAACGAGTTCCTTCTGGTTCCACCCCTCTGCCGAGAGTTTACATTTCCGGTCCAGATACACTGAATCAGAAGCTACACTCTAACAAGATCTCCAGATGATTAGTCAGAGCCGCAGGTGTAGATTCTGATTCAGTATATGGGGTGGAAATGCAAATTCTCAGCAGGAAGTTGAACTAGAATTAAGTGATTCAAAGCCCCCCATAAATGCAAAATGTCGGATAATGAGATAATCGATAAGTGGGGAGTAGGTGTAGTCTATTTGCTATTCTCAAGTCACTTACTCAAATTAAGAACAGACTCCTAAAGTACAGATACTTAAACCTCTAGGATTAACTCGTGTTAGCCTATGTTTAGGATTTTCCCATTTACAATACTGTATGCACAAATTTATTGAATAGTCATCATTTTTTCAGAGCTCACTGCCTTCTAGAGGCTCTAGAAGCCAAACAACTTTCAAATATATGCTAATGGCTTTCTTCTTCTTAGTAACAAATATTAAAGATAAGCATAGTTAGAATTTGTGTTAATCTATGCTCCGGTAAAGATACAAAATATCAAGATATTTTAAATCATGAAACCTATTTGGAACAGCAGTGGGAAGAATTAAAATATAATAAATGCTTACTTTGGCACCATGTAGTTGGCTCTGAATTTCTTTCTTGGCATAAGAAAATAAAACATGTTCATCATAGTTTATATACTCTTGGAACTATTAAGCTGAATATATACAATATGAAAATATAAATTGATTCAAACAAAAATTGCAAGTATGCTCATTTAATTTGGTTCTTAAAAGTTCTTTATTTTCAAATTTCTGTTTTTATAGGAGGAACTATGAGTTGGCGAGTTTGAGAAGCTTGCTTGTAAAGGAGCCCTGGTAGTGTAGTGCTTAAGGGTCTAAGGCATTTGACTGCTGCCTTTAAATT
>NW_006921688.1:9671470-9673329 GCF_000298275.1 Orycteropus afer afer | reverse complement strand
TATATATATATATATATGTAAGCTCTGGGAGCTCTGGTAGCGTAGTGCCTAAGGCACTTGAATGCTAACCAGAAGGCCGGCGGTTCAAACCCACCAGCCATTCCTCCGTAGGAAGGTTGGGCAATCTATTTCCATAGTGATACTGCCTTGGAAACCCAAGGAGGGGTCGCTATAAGTCTGGTCCGACTCCGCGGCACATAACAATAACAACAACATATGAGCTCTGGTGGTGTCGTGCCTAGGCATTTGATTTCTAAACAGAAGGCTAGTGGTTCAAATCCACCAGCCACTCCTCACAGGGAAGATTGAACAGTCTACTTCCATGGTGATACTGCCTCGGAAACCCAAGAAGGGGTGGCTATGAGTTGGATCCGACTGGAAGGCAGTGGAAGCAAATTGTTATTTTTATTTTCAGAAATGAGAATTTGAAAATACCTCTTTATTATTTGTGTAGTTTTACAATCTTAAATTTGCAGTATGTATTATCTATGATTTTTGATAATGTATAATTTTTTTGGATCATTGTTGATAAATTTGATTTTTTCATTTTTTTCTCTTGTTTTTGTCTAATGCACTCAAGCTATAATAGTAATACATTTTTGATGCTTTTTAAAAATTTCTTTCATCTTTAAAAAGCTTGTTCTGTGAAGGTTCAATCAATATAATCATTAAGAAATAGATTCAGTCCTGTGTCCACATCTTAACACAGTTAGATGAATCCATAGTTATGATGACATTGCCACTGCTGCTATCCAATGATTTTAATTATTACAAAACCGTATGATCTCAGAGTTCTAGATAATCTCAGAGGACAAAGAGCCCAACTTTATCCAGGGCCTGACCATATCCCCATCGACCGTGGTGATAGGTGGTCACCGAGCTCTGGTGAAATATCTCCAATGATAGGACATCATTTAATGCCAGAATCAAATAAATTCTGATACTGTGACAATGATGTAGACACTTTCACATAACTTAAAACAGAAGCACTCTGCTGCGTGTTTATTTCCTTGCTACTAAATACATGCATTAGATTTTGGAAAAGGTAATTTGGAATTATGCCAAACTGTGTGATTGCTCTCGTCCCACATTTCCCATGCAGCTGAAGGCACTGTCTGACCCAGCAGTGAGCCCCCCTCTGAATATTCTAACTCTAAAAGCAGCCTGACAGAAAAACGTCTGCTTTTCTCTCCTAGCATACAATGCCAAAAACACTTCTTATATTTTTTGAGGATTATTAAAATTGATTTTCCTTCCCCACTGCAACCTAAGCCTGCACACTTCTAGTTCTTTGAAAATTATTCCTTTCTTTTGGAGGATCTTTCCTTCTTGTCAGTTTCCTAATGTCCATGACCAGGGGTTCATTGAAATGGGGACAGCCAGTTCTTACCCTCCTTCCGTCTCTGGCAGCCAATCACTAATTCATGCCATCAAGAATGAAAGAGACAAAGGGAATGAATTCTGAGCCCACTTCAGTGCCCTTTCATGTACAGAAATACAGGGAATACTCCCTATATCGTCTATACTCAGCTGTAGTTACAATTCAGCCCTCACTGCCAAGCCCTCAGCTGAGCATTGCGTGCAGAAACCGACACGTGCAGGAAGCTGTGAATCCCACTGCCACCAGCAGGCAGACACCTAACACAGTGTTTTAGTGCCTTCTTGTGTTGATGCCGAGAAGCGCAAGTGGCATGAGTTACACCATGTCACACGTACTGATCTTCCTCATTTTTGCAAATGCTATTCTAGTGTTTTGGCAAGTATACATTGATATAAGAGCATATTTATTAATGGTTGCAAGAAAACTAGCTTGACATTCTGCATCATTTCACTTCTTTCTGATGTCCCTACTATTTCTC
>NW_006921688.1:9663214-9670720 GCF_000298275.1 Orycteropus afer afer | reverse complement strand
GGAAGAAATGACTAAAACAGGCTGAACTTACATGAAAGAGCAAAGTAAACATATCATAATTTTTTTAAGGGTCCATTTAGCAAATGAGTTTTTCCAGTGTGCTACAAAGTAGCTTTATAAAACCCCAAAAGAGAGCCATTTATCGAGTCTTCTCATGTTCCACTAGGACCATACCCATGGAAAAGTAAAGTCTAAGCAGGGAGAAAGATACAAATTACAAGGAAGCTGGTTTAAAGCTTTCCATAATTTAAAAATTATCCAACGGGAAGAAAATAAAGGCAGCAGCACTTCCTAGAATCGGTCATTAACAAATTGGAGCAACACGAAGAATGTTAAAATCCTAGGCACTATGTCCTGTTCCACAAGTAGAATAAATTACCTTTACCATTTGAAACAGGCATGATGGTGCTAGAAAAAAACACTCTTAGCTTTCCTAATGAGTACTTTGAATTTAAATTTAATTTTTTTATTCAAAGATTAGAAAACTGAAACTTTCTGAATTTAAACCTGAAACATCACATTTGTTTAGTTATTAATCAAATTAAGTTTGAAGAAACTAAGCATTATCAATACGTGATTTAAAATAACATAAAGCATAATACTTGAAAGATGCAACCATTTTCTTCACTAATTATGCCTTCCATTCGGTTCCAATGCAAGATGGCATCAGGATATAGAGGGATGTTTATCACAGCAGGAGGGGCATGCCTCCTTGAGTAGAATATTGTCTTGTGTCATGATCCTCCCCACACACATACACACCCTTGGTAACATCCTTTTCTTTCCTGGCACCCCACTGACAGCCCCTACTGAAAGCTATACCCAGTAAATCCAGTGGTCTGCCCTTTCAGCAAGCTCACAGAGTAGTGTTTCCTTCCTGACTCACACTCATGATTTTGGCGGTAACCTCAGCTTGGTTCCTGTCTAGACTACTCTGGAGTCACGCTGCTCTTTTCCTCAGAAACGCTAAAATCTACTTGTTAGTTCCAAACTAGCCTTCTTCCCCACCCTATTAAAAAAAAAAAAAAAAAGCCATCAAGTCTATCCCGACTCATAGCAACCCTTCCTTGGGTTTCTGAGGCAGCATCTCTACAGAAGTAGATTGCCCAATCATCTTTCCAAGAAGTGGCTGGTGGGTCTGAACCACTAGCCTTCTGGTTAACAGTTAAATGCCTTAGGCACTACGCCACCAGAGCTACCTTACTAGGAAGTTCTAAATGAGAGTGTGGAAAGAATGGGCATGGAAGAACTAACTCTCTCTGTACATTGTTTTCTTTGCCTAAACACACCATCACTACTTCTCAGCTAGTGTCGTAACCTTACTGACTATTGCAGTGATCACTCCTTACCTTCCCACACGTCAAAGTAACCACAGCCCCTTAATGTCAGCTGTGTGGATTCCCTCTACCCTCCCGTTTGTCTGCATTCTCTTCCTGAATGATAGTAAGCTCCCTTGCATCATAATCTACTCCTACCCCAAGATCACACACACACATATACACACACCACGCCTATCCTTCACTAAGGCTGTACTAGTGGAAAATACCACAGGAGAGGAATCAAATGAAAGCTTTCAAAGGTTATCTCTATTCAAGCAGAAGTATTACCTTGCCACTCTTACTTAGGTGTCAGAAAGTGGCCCAGACCCTTAGGGAGCTATAAGGAAGACTGAGCTATCAATTTTCATTACTTAATTTATCTCATCCTTTAATTTCTTTTCAAAGTATATTGAGAGTACCACCTATGGTCATTCCTATGAGTGCTAATGCAAGACCATTACTTTGGCCACCTTTAAACAAATGCTCTGTAAATAGCAGTTCAATCTCTAGTTTATATTGGCACCCAAAATCAAACCAAACTCACTGCTGTCGAGTCGGATCAATTCACAGCGAACCCAGATAGAGGACATAAAGCACATTAATAAAAATTGTCTAGCATTTCTTTCTCTTCTAAATAAAGGTTTTCTTATGTTTATTGAGTATCATATTGCATTTCTACTTCTTTAGAATTGTGTCAAAGTCTTTTTCATTCATCACAGGGTGACGTCATTGTTTGTGGTTAGCTCCCATCAAGGGGCAACTCATGGCAACCCTAGGTATAACAGAATGGAATGTTTTCTAAATCTGTATATGTCTTAGCTCCTAGTTAATTTTGTACTTGAACTCTGGTTAGATGGAAAGTACAAAATATTTTCAGTGAAAGAAACTGACCCTGGAAATTAGCCAGCTTAATTTACCTTGGATGTATTTTTTTCTTAGTAAAAAGTTCTTTGGTTGCTGGAAGATTTGTAACAACCAAGTATATATGTTTGTCTTACAATAGTTAATCCTGCCTGTGTATGAATTTACATTAGTGCCTTCTAGGGTCAGCATTATCAGAACCTCTCTGGTGTATTAAGAGCTTGCTAACAGAGGTCCATTAGCAGGACCACTTGAGGCACCACATTGGCCAACACCATTGAACACTTGTCACTTTTTGGTTGCCCACATCAAGGCCTACATATTGGCACTCTGTTGTGTGTGGTGTGGTTAAGAGTCTCTCTTCCTGCCCTCCTCATTCATAATGTCTCTCTTCCTACCTCAAGATGCTCTAGCATGTAACTCAAGTTCACCAAGTTAGTTTTATTTCCCAGACTTAGAATCTTGCATTAGTGACCTAAGACAAGGTAAAGTAGCTTGAGGTCACTCATTACAACAGAGAAATCAGTAGTGGCGATGGCACTATTGGCAGACGGTTACTGCTGGGATGCTTGCTCTGAACCCTGCTCACTGCTTCTCGCCCATTCCCAAGTCGGGCTTCCCAGCTGCTGGCTAATTTTGAGAAGCCCCAATCTCCTTGTAATAAATTCTATTTTGTTTATGTTAGCCAATAATCGGTTTGAAGTTTGTAACCAAGATATTGATAATAAATTCACCATGGAGAAAGTTGTCCACAGGGAAGAGATCTCATCTCAGGCTCGGGTCTATGGGATCTTGGACAGGCAATTATTTCTAGCCAGTGTGTGGCTAAACCTATATTGTCCCTTGACCTGAAGGAATTGCTTCAATGACCAAGCAAGGGATTTCTATGAGGTACACTGGGGTAGCTTAAGGAAACATTTTGTTTTGGTTCATATTCTTTATAAATTTGCTATGCTTAGCATAAAAGCCAATAGTAGGGTAAAATGATCTTATAAGTCTCTTCATAGCAGAACAGGTTTATATATATATATATATATATATATATATATATATAACACACACACACATACATATGGCATATCCAAAGATTCTGTGACCAAAATATTGAATATTTCAGGAAACATCAAAAGAAGATGGAAGGAATACACAGAGTCACCTTACCAAATAGAATTGGTCAATGTTCATCAATTTCAGGAGGTGGCATATGATCAAGAACCAATGGTATTGAAGTCCAAGTTGCACTGAAAGAATTGGTGAAAAACAAGACTCCGGGAATTAATGGAATACCCAATGAGATGTTTCAACAAGCGGATGCCACACTGGATGAACTCATTTGGCTATGCCAAGAGATTTGGAACACAACTACCTGGCCAAATGACTGGAAGAGATCCATATTTGTACACATTCCAAAGAAAGGTGATCCCACAGTGGAAATTATTGAACAATATCATTCGTATCACATGCAAGTAAAATCTTACTGAAGATAATTCAAAAATGGTCACAGCAGTGCATTGACAGAGAACTTCCAGAAATGCAAGCTGGCTTCAGAAGAGGATGTGAAATGAGGGACATCATTACTGATGTCAGATGGATCTCGGCTCAAAGCAAAGAATACCAGCAAGATATTTAGTTGTGTTTGAAATGAGTATGCAAAGGCATTCAATTGTGTGGATCATAACTAATTATGGATAACATTGAGAAGAATGGGAATTCCAGAACACTTCATTGTGCTCATGAGGAACCTGTTCATAGACCAGGAGGCTGTTATTCAAACAGAAAAAAGGGACATTGCATACTTTAAAATAAGAAGAGAGTGTGTGTCAGAGTTGTATCCTGTCACCATATTTATTCAGTCTGTATGCTAAGCAAATAAACTGAGAAGCTGAACTATATGAAGAAGAATGTAGTATCAGGATTGGAGGAAGAATCATTAACAACCTGCAATATGCTGATGACACAACTTTGCTTGCTGAGAGTGAGGATGATTTAAAATAATTACTGATAAAGTTTGAAAAATACAGTTTGCAGTATGGATTACACCTGGATATAAAGAAAACAAAAATCCTCACAACTGGACCAATAAGCAGCATCATGATAAATGGAGAAAAGATTGAAGTTGTCAAGGACTTCATATTACTTCGTTCTACAATCAATGTCAATAGAAGCAGCAGTCAAGATATCAGATGACGAATAGCACTGGGTAAATTGCCTCAAAAGACCTCTTTCAAGTGCTAAAGAACAAAGATGTCTCCTTGAGGACTAAGGTGTGCCTGACACAAGCCATGATGTTTTCAATCACCTCATATGCATGTGAGAGCTGGACAGTGAATAAGGAAGACCAAAAAAGAATTGATCCTTTTGAGTTGTGGTGCTGGTGAAGAATGCTGAAAGTACCATGGACTGCTAAAAGAACTAACAAATCTGTCCTGGAAGAAGTGCAGCCGGAATGCTCTTGGGAGCAAGAATGGCCAGACTTCGCCTCACCTACTTTGGTCATGTTGTCAGAAGAGACCATTGCCTGGAGAAGGATGTCATGCTTGGTAGGGTGGAGTGTTGACGAAAGAGGGGAAGGCCTTCAATGAGACAGATTGACATGGTGGCTACAACAATGGGCTCAAGTATAGCAAGGATCATGGAGCTGGAACAGGACCAGGCAGTATTTCATTCTGCTGTACATAGGTCGCTATGAGTCAGGGACAACTCAACCGCATCTAACAAAAACAAGCATATCCAGGCTCCATATAATCCTTTGTAAAAGTTGTGAATATATTTTCTATCAATATCTTCATAACATTTATAAATAGAAATGTAGCTATCACCTCACCTGGAATAAATAAATAAATAGAACTCCTTAAAAATATGCCTATATTTCCTACATATAAAACATCTGTTAAAGGTAAGCCTGATTTAATGGTCCATTCACGGTGCAGCAAAATACATATTCATCAGTGAAGTTTTAATTTGTCCATAAAACATCTCAAAAAATTATAAGACAATTGTCATAACCTGAGTTTCACTAAGCCATCCTATTATTGAAAGGAATTTGATGTGTATATCCCCAAAGATCTCTCTTTGTCAAAGAACTCCCATGGTGGGACTGTTGTTGTTGTTGTTGTTGTTATGTGCCATCAAGTCGGACCCGACTCATAGCGACCCCTCCTTGGGTTTCCAAGGCAGTATCACTACGGAAGTAGATTGCCCCATCTTCCTTCCGAGGAGTGGCTAGTGGTTGGGATTTGCACTCTTGCTTGCAGTTAAAGACTTGAGAGCTGAGTACTCTTGTCCACAGCTATTGCAGTGCTGTGTGAGGACATTCTCTTACTTAGCCTTTTGTTTCTACCTCTATCTAAGCCTGATAAGAGTCCGTGGGTGGCACCAATGGTTAAACATGAGGCTACCAACCAACATTGAAGGTCCAAGTCTGTCCAGAAGCACCTCCAGAAAGGCCTGCCAATCTACTGCAGAAATATCAGAAAACCCTATTGAGCACAATTCTATTTGGACACACATGGTGTCACCATGAACCAGTCATCAAGAGTTGGGGTCACCATGAGTCAAGGTCAACTTGATAAACCAACTTGATGGCAACCAGGTTTTGGTTTGTTTTGTTTTTGAAGTTTGAGAACATAAGGCAAGAGCAGCAAGAGAGTTCCCTTCCCATGACATAGGACAGTGGGCAGCCACAGGGTTTCTGCAACAGCAGCATGTGACACAGTCACAAGGAAGTAGCAGCAGAGCAGATACTGGGTCATAGTTGTAGAAACTTTGTGCTTTGGGATCCCTATTGTTCTTAAACAACTCAGGGGGATCCTAGAGAAAGGATCTGAGAAGGACACTAACTATTTCATTAATAGAAGCAAGACTGCATTATTCTCAAACCTGAAAAAGTAATTCACACCTGCTAGAACTTGCTAACCAAAAGGTTGGCAGTTAGACCCCACCAGCTACTCAGTGAGAAAAATTGTAGCGGTCTGCTCCCACCAAGATTTACAGCCTTGGAAACCCTATGGGACAGTTCTGCTCATAGCCCTACAGGGTTGCTGTGAGTCAGAATGGACTTGATGGCAGTGGGTTTTAATTGGTGGAATAACTTCAAGGAACCTTGGTATCCCAGTGGTTAAAGCACCCAACTAACCAAAAATCCAGTGGTTTGAACCCACCACTACTCCACGGGAGAAAGATGTGCCAGTCTACTGCCTTAAAGAGTACAGCCTTGGAAATGCTCTGGAATAACTCTACCCTGCTCTGTAGGGTCACTATGAGTAGCAATTGACTGCATAGCAGAGGGTTTGGGTTTTTTGTTATTGTTGTTTAGAATTACTTCATGTCTGTCTCCTTCCAAATCACATTTGAGGAAGATTATCTTAATTTTTTATCTGTATCTTAATATTTTAATTTTCTAGTGTTTGATATTTTGTGTTATGGTATTTGAAATAAACCTATATATTTGGGATGCATGTACTGAAATAGTCATAAAAAAATCATTGAAGTGAATGTTCTAAAAATATCTAGATAAACCCAGTACTTAAAAGTAGTAGAGAGAATGTTAATTTTTACTTGCACTTTCCTTAATATCTTTAGGCCACAAATTTCTATTACTAAACTCAACATTAAGAGATGGAACATCAGATGTTCATATATTGTTTTGCTCCATTTTTTATTTGACTTTCAAAAATAAAATAAAGTTACATTCATTTGGATATTTTTATTTTCTATTTCTGATCATTGAGACTAAAAAATTACTTTTATACGAGTTCTATAAATTTGTTTCCTAAATAAGCTGGACAGTAAATAAAATGTCATTGGATATATTTATACATTGGGGAATCCGCTCAACATCATAGAAGCATTTGGCACATTCCCTCAAAAGAAGCATCAAAAAAGAATTTAATGACAAATTGATAGGTTAAATGTTAGTATTTGTTATATTAGTTTTTATCATTTGAAAAAGTAGGGCTGTTGTCAGCAGCCGTCAGATTGGTTCCTGACTCACGGCCACCACATGTACCACTCCACAGATGCTGCTCAGGACTGCATCGTCCCATGATCAGTTGCAGACCTTTGTGATCCACATGGATTTAATTCACTGATTTTTGGAAGTAGGGTTGTAGACATAAATGTAGACATTATTTTTTAAATGTACCTTACATTTTATATCTTTTTTAAAAAATTATTTGTGCTTCCAATTGATTTGAAATATTATCTAAAAATAATTGTCCTTTCGTTACTAACTTTCAGCCCATTAAGATCATGATCTCCTCATTAAATTTGATTTATCTCTTGTTGAGTTTAAATACATCTTCTGCTAACATCTTTTAATAATTAC
>NW_006921688.1:9659980-9662614 GCF_000298275.1 Orycteropus afer afer | reverse complement strand
CAAGGCGGTATCTCTGTGGAAGTAGATTGCCCAGTCTTCCTTCTGAGGAGTGGCTGGTGGGTTTGAACCACAAGCATTCTGGTTAGCAGTCAAATGCTTTAGGCACTGTGCCACCAGAACTCCTCATGTTGTTGTTAGGTGCTGGTGAGTCATCTTCAACTCATAGAGACCCTGTGCACAGCAGAATGAAACATTATCTGGTCCTATGCCAGTCCCATGATCCTTGCTATACCTGAACTCATTGTTGCAGGCACCATGTCAATCCATCTCATTGAGGGTCTTCCTCTTTTTCGTTGACCATCCACTTTACCAAGCACGATATCCACCTCCAGGGAATGGTTCCTTCTGACAACATGATCAAAGTAGGTGAGACGAAGTCTGGTCATTCTTGCTTCCAAGGAGCATTCTGGCTGCACTTCTTCTAGGACAGATTTGTTAGTCCTTTTAGCAGTCCATGGTACCCTCAGCATTCTTTGCCAACACCACAACTCAAAAGCATCAACTCTTCTTTGGTCTTCCTTATTCACTGTCCAGCTCTCACATACATATGAGGCAAATGAAAATAGCAGACATCTTTGTTCTTCATCACTTGAAAGAGCTTTTTTGCAGCAGATTTGCCAAAGGCAATACATTGTCTGATGTCTTGACTGCTACTTCCATTGGTGTTGAATGTAGAACAAAGTAATATGAAGTCCTTGACAACTTCAATCTTTTCTCCATCCATTGTGAAGCTATTTGTTGGACCAGTTGTGAGGATTTTTTGTTTTTTTTATATTGAGATGTAATCCATACTGCAGACTGTAGTCTTCAATCTTCATCAGTAAGTGCTTCAAGTCATCCTCACTATCAGCAAGCAAAGTTGTGTCATGTGCGTATCACAGGTTGTTAATGTTTCTTACTCCAATCTTGATGCCATGTTCTTCTTCATATAATCCAGCTTCTTAAATTATTTGCTCAGCATACAAATTGAATTAGTGTAAGGATACAACCCTAACACACACCCCTTCTTGATGTTAAACCATGCAGTGTTCCCTTGTTCTGTTTGAAGGACAGCCTCTTGATCTATATACAGGTTCCTCATGAGTACAACCAAGTGTTCTGGAATCCCCATTCTTCTCAATGTTATCCATAATTTGTTATGATCCACACCATCAAGTGTTCTTGCATAGTCAATGAAATACTAGTGAACATCTTTGTGGTATTCCTTGCTGTCAGACAAGATCCTTCTGACATCAGTTATGATACCTTTCATTCCACATCCCCTTCTGAATCCAGCTTGCATTTTTTGAAGCTCTCTGTCAATATACTGTTGCAACTGTTTTTCAATTATCTTCAGTAAGATTTTACTTGCATGTGATATTAATGATATTGTTTGATAATTTCCACATTCTGTGAAATCACCTTTCTTTGTAATGGGTACAAATATGGATCTCTTCCAGTCATTTGGCCAGGTAGCTGTCTTCCAAATCTCTTGGCATAGCCGAGTGAGTGCCTTCAGCGTGGCATCCATTTGTTGAAACATCTCAATGAGTATTCTGTCAATTCCCAGACTGCTCCATGGGTTGTCTAAAGAGGTGACCTTGTGGAAGTAGATTGCCAGGCTTGTGATCCCAGGCACCTCTGGGTGGTTTGAACCTCCGACCTCTCACCTAGTAGGGAATCAGTCAACTATTTGCACCACCCAGGGACTCCCATGAACTAAGCTAGTAGCTTACACAGTGTCTGAAAGATGTCTGCTATTACTGTGTTTCCTTGAAAAATTTAAACGGTCCCATTGTGCCCTTGTGAGTTTACTGTGACAGCCCAAGGATTCTTGGCACACAGTTTCAGAACCACAGATTTCAATGATTCTTTCTTGAACCTTTAAGTTGTAGTCTTACAAGAATAAATGAAAATATTGTTGTTGTTCTTATGCACCGTCTAGTCGGACCCAACTCATAGCAACCCCTCCTTGGGTTTCCGAGGCAGTATCACTATGGAAGTAGATTGTCCAACCTTCCTTCTGAGGAGTGGCTGGTGGGTTTGAACCTCCAGCCTTCTGGTTAGCAGTCAGGTGCCTTAGGCACTATGCTACCAGAGCTCCCAATGAAAGTATTAGTCTCTTATAATTGAATACATTCTGCTTATGAAGAGCCATTTTCCTGGGTAATGTTGGCAGTAATGTTTGCACTTTAGAAGTACCCTCTATTTTAAAATATAAATTGTTTAGCTATTAATTTGGTTATAAAAATGTATACCCAATATTTAAGTGTTTCATTACTATTTCTTTAACCCAAATCTTCTATCTATCCCCTCCCTTATTAGATCCATTGCTATTTTCTTCCGAACCAAAACCAAACCCACTGCCATCAAGTCAATTCTGACTCATGGTGACATTTTAGGACAGAATACAACTGCCCCATTGGGTTACCAAGGATATAGACCTTTACAAAACAGACTACCTTGTCTTTCTCCCACAGAGTTGTTGGTAGGTTCAAAACACTGGCTTGTTTGGTTACCAGACACTTTAACCACCACAGCACCAGAGCTCCTTTTCCTCTATATTCTAAAAAACGTTCTCAAGTTATTCCCCCACCTTACTCTTTCAGTCTTTTACAGTTTCACCCTGCCTTTTACTACTCAAGGGATATATGT
>NW_006921688.1:9655110-9656480 GCF_000298275.1 Orycteropus afer afer | reverse complement strand
TGGACTATTCATAAAGTTGTGAGGTAATGTATCAAACAGTGTTTCTTTGCTATTCATAAGGTTTTCCCTGGCCAGTTCTTTGGGAGGTGATGGCCTCTTCCTTCTTCCTAGTCAGTCTCAGTCTGTAAGCTGGGATGATATCTGTGCACAATGTGCATCCTGCTGGGTTAGAAATACCAGTGCCTCAGCCTCAAAACTCACATCAACACATCACCCCTGTAGGACAAACAGACAGAGAAGTTTGTCTCCCTGTTGGAAACCTCTTGTACCACCTTTACCTGGGTCCCTGCGGCTGACTCCTCCTCTGTCCAGATTCCTAAGCCTTTTATTCCCCTTTCTCCCGCTTTCCCGCCCACTCACTCTAAATTCAAAAGTAAATGATAATGTTTATTTAGGAAACAAATGTAAGTTGTGAGAATATGTTAATTTAAACAAATACTTTGTTCAACTCATCCAGTTCTCTTTAACTTTATATATGACTCTTAGTTGGCTTCTTTTTCATCTCAATCTGTTATGTTATGATCTCCTGTTTTATTCTCTAATTCATAAAAAAGAAAAACAAAAAACAAATACGTTGCTGAAGAATCCTTTCTAACTCCTTGTGAGTCCATCTGATACAGAGTGGAATTGCTTCAAAGGACTCTCTTGGCTGTAATCTTTACCAAGGCAGATCACCAGGTCTTTCATCCATGGCACCCTAGGTAAGTTGGCATTACTGCCTGCTCTGGTTACCTAGTGCCACTCTGACAAGAATATACCACAAATGGGATGGCTTGAACAAACAGGAGTTCATTCTCTTACAGTTTGAAGGATTTAAGTCTGAGTTCAAAGTGCCAGGCTCTAGGGTCTTTGGGTTAAAGCCCCTCAACCTTGGGCTTCAGCTCTGCCTCCTGCTCTGGCCCATAGGAGCTAGAGGCTTTTCTTCACTCAGACAGCTGTTGGCTCCTGAGACTGACAAGTCCATGGTTAACAAGTAAAAAGGCACAGTCCCAATGTTACCAAACCACACAACAGGCCATTAATTCAAGTCCATTGTAAGTCCCAAGGTTGGCAGAGCATGGCAGGCTGCTGAACAACATGGCTACGTGCAGGGTTCAAGTGTGCCGTAAGCTAGAGACCATTCCCCAAGGCTTCTCCTTATATACGGGAAGTAGACCACATCCCTAAGGCAGCTACTCAGTTGCTTAGAGTAGATTCCAATGTGAAGTTGATTACCAGTCTCATCATGGGGAATACTACATCCAGCTGCCCAGCCAAAGCCACTCAACCAGGCCTGGCCAAGGTGACACATTAACTACCACATCCCCCTTTAGGTTACCCTTTCTCCACTATATTCTCCATCTTTTATGTTATGGAATGTCTCCATCAGG
>NW_006921688.1:9650834-9654670 GCF_000298275.1 Orycteropus afer afer | reverse complement strand
AGCGATGTTTCCAAACCTATTCTTTTCAACACACTGATTGTTTTTACCTGATGTAATGTATTTCATTCTAACCACTCTGTCACAAGCTAACTTGTAGAAGTGGAATCTGATGTTCTAAAATCTACATAGTTATGACACAGGTTTTAAAGGAGGAGTTGTCATTGTTGTTTGTTGCCACTGAGTCAGTCCCAACTCATGAAGACTCTCTTTCCAACAGAACAAAACATTGCCCTGTCCTGCACCACGTTGATGATCATTGGTATGATAGAGTCCATTGTGGTGGCTGCTGCGTCAACATCTATCTCATTGAGGAGTAAGGGGAATAATCTACCTCTGGCCTAGACTATAGCTTTTGTTTAAGAGAAACACCTTTTCTTGCTCTGATGGATCAAGTACAGTGTGTGTAGTATAGATGTGAACAAGAACATAGATGGTTGGATGACCAACAAATCCTCCAGTAGTCTCAAGTCCACAGACTTCATGACTTTCTCATATGAGAAAGACGAATGTGCAATTTCTGTTCTAGGATAGAAATTATTAACATATAAGTGCTCCAACCTTCTTTTCCTCTACCCTCATAAAAGATTTCTCTGCCTTGTTCTGTTTAGTTCTCTCTTCTGCCCCCTCTTCCCTGCAGAGGATCCTTTATTATCAGAACAATTATTCTGCCTTTTGCAAGGGCAAATCAGGAAAAAAGCAATAGGGTTCGAGGAAAATATAAACTACACAAAAGTGACAATTACAGAATTTTTTTGGAGAGGACTTGGCTGGGCATTAGAGCAAGATGTGAGTAAGGTGGATGGGAAAGGAAGCAAAGGAGATTTTAAATATAATTAGGGACTAAGTGTTCCCTTCATGTTATTTTGAAATTGCTCTTACTTTTACAAGGACACTTTTCTTTCAGTAGTGGGGCTGAGTCACTCAGGTCAAAGTTTTGAAGTGTTATGTTTAATTGTGGCCATGGGAGTCCTATCAGGGTTGGAAGCCAAGGTGGCATACCCAGATGGATTTTACATTTACATTATCACCCACTCTCTATCTGAGCCATGAGCATATTTTCATCATGTTTGCCTGAATCTGAAGAGAGGAATAGAGGGGAAACCTGGCCCCAGCATGAGCAGGGATGGTTTTTGGACCACCACCAAAAGGAACACAGGATCTGTGGAGACCACACTGAGGTTGGAATTTCAATTTGGGGGGATGCATGGTTTGGTACTGGATGTTCCAGGCAGAAAACCAGATCTAGCCAATGCCTCTTTGCTAACATAACTTCAATAATGCAATGAAATTATACCAGCAAAAGATTACTATATTTTTCCTTCTCCTTGCAGCTAGATGCAGTCTTTTAAATAAGTTCCAGCCAGATGAGAGGTGAATACCAGCATCATATTGTACAGAGATGCGTGACCCTCTTCCCCTTCCTCCACTCTGACTCCTTGAACAAGGATGGGATGATTATACCAGCTAAATAAATTTAGAAAATCTTTCACACTCCATGGGAATACTGACCAGGATCTGGTCTCTTAAAGGGACACCATGTTTTTTTTAAAGATGCCAGACCTATGGAGTCTAGTGCAAAGTTGTCGGCTGGCTCCACCAGACAGTCTGTGGAGATGGTCTTGGCTGTGAGCCTCACAATCCAGCCCTCCTGAGAAAAACTACTTCCTATGAGGAAATTGAAATATTCATAGGAAATAATTAGCAGAGTACAGATAAATCATATCACAGAGACAGTAAGTAAGTAAATGGAAAGTCTCACAGTCAGATAAAAGATTACAAAGATTTGTACTAAACAAAGTTCTTTCTGGGCCCAAAGCTGTAAAGCCAGCTGTTTCTGCTAAGAACTGCTCTAAAAAAAAAAAAAAAAAAAAAAAAATCAAATTGTGAAAGGGACAATAACTGCAACCCAAAACCCACCACTGTCTGTCATCTAATTGATTCCAACTCATAAAGACCCTATGGCACAGCATAGAACTGTCCCATAGGGTTTCCAAGGCTGTGAATATTCATAGAAGCAGACCGCCTCATCTTTCTCCCACGTAGTGGCTGGTGAGTTCTAACTATCAATGTTTAGATTTGCTGCTAAATGCATCAATCTTGGGCCATGCTAAATTCAAAAGTAAACGATAATGACCCAGGCGGTATTCTGACTTTCTGTTCCACCAAGAAGGACCACTTTGCACCACCTGCCAGGAGACTTGTATTATGAATATTTAAAATAATAATAATAATATAATGTTGACTTAAACAAGATACAATTTTATTTCTCTCTTATGTAGAAAAGTCTAAAATTAGGCAATGCAGGACTGGTGTTGATTGTTCTTCAGTAACTTCAAGAAGAGTAACTGCGGGCTTCTAGGGGGCTGCCAAAGACATCCCATCTTGTTCAAGGGAACTCAGTGAAGGAATAAAAAGACAGACACACACAGGATCTATGATATAATCCTTTTTGTATTTCCCTCTCATTTGGTTGGAACTTAGTTAAGACTATATCTAGCTGCAAAGAAAAGCAAACGATGATAATCTTTTGGTGGTACATTTTCACCTCACTAGGAGCTCTGGTGGGAGCTCTGGTAGCATAGTGGCTAAGGCACTTAACTGCTCACCAGAAGGCTGGCGGTTCAAACCCACCAGCCACTCCTCGGAAGGAAGGTTGGGTAATCCTACTTCCATAGTGATACTGCCTCGGAAACCCAAGGAGGGGTCGCTATGAGTCAGGTCCAATTCAACGGCACATAACAACAACAACAACATTAAAGTCAAAGGAGCTCTAATGGCATAGTGGTTAAAGCATTAGACTGCTAACCCAAAGGGTCAGCAGTTCGAACCCACTAGCCACTCTGCATAAGAAAGGTGAGGCAGTCTGCTGCTGTAAACATTCATAGTCTGGAAATCCTATGGGGGCAATTCCAAGACAGTGAGGGTTTTTTTTGTTTGTTTTTTGTTTTGCAGTTATCTTAACAAAGAGGTAAAAGTTTCTACCACCAGCCTACAGAAATAGGATTGCAGGCTCAGAAGAATCTAAGCTATGAAACAAAGCAGAAACCAATAAGCAATTCTGGCCTCTCTTTGCCAGTGCTGGTAGAGAGAAGAAAAGGAAGGCAACTCGAGATACTAAATGAGAGAAGGGTGAGCCAGGACACCCAACTTCTATCTCCCCAGTAACCAAGGATAACAACATATACATCTTTCCATATTCAGACATAAACAACATTATACTTATAAGGCCTTCATTTTATTTCGCTTTGTGAAAATTGGGATCATACTCACTGCTTTGCAACTTGCTTTTCTTATGTAAAAATGCATTAGTCTACATTTAAAATAATACAGGTTATGCTCCATTTTTTATTGCTTCATAGTATTTTATAAAATACCTAGGGCATTAATTGTTCCTTTTCAGTACAGATGAATACTCAGGTTATTTCCACTTTTTGTTTTGTTTTGTCAAAATCTTCCTTGTACTTGCATTCTTTTGCATGACCATATTTCTATGCTGTTGTTGTTGTTATTATGTGCCATCAAGTTGGACCCTACTCATAGCGACCCCTCCTTGGGTTTCCAAGGCGATATCACTACGGAAGTAGATTGCCCCATCCTTCCGAGGAGTGGCTTTCATCAAGTCAAACCTGACTCATAGCAACCCCTCCTTGGGTTTCTGAGGTGGTATCTCTATGGAAGTAGATTGCCCAACCTTCCTTCTGAGTAGTGGCTGGTGGGTTTGAACTACCAGCCTTTTGGTTAGCAATCAAATGCCTTAGGTACTATGCCACCAGAGTTTATTCTTAAAAATGGGAATTCTGGGTATAAGCTGTCAAGGATAGTGCAGAATCTGAGAC
>NW_006921688.1:9619869-9621384 GCF_000298275.1 Orycteropus afer afer | reverse complement strand
TATTACTGCTCACAGATTTGCAGGTCAGCTGGATGGTTTTCAACATTGACTGAACTCAGTCATGCATCTGTGATTAGCTGAAGAGTGGAGAGGAGGCTCTGGGATCTTGGTGGTGCTCTCTCATGTATTGGGGATCAGGTGGCTCAAAATGGTGCATTAGTATCCCAGGGCTGCTATAACAAACTATGACAAAGTGGGTGGCTTTAAACAACAGAAAGTTGTTTCCCTCGCTGTTCTAGAGGCTAGGAGGAGTCCACATCAATGTGTTGCCTCTCTCCCTAAAGGCCTAGGGGAAGATCCCTCCTGTCTCTCCCAGCTTCTGATAGCCTGAGGAGTCCCTTGACTTGGAGATGCTTCTTCACATGCCCATCCTTCCTCTGTCTGCGTCTGCTGTGTGCCTCTTTCCTTCCTCTACAAGAACATCTTGACCAATTCCTAATGAATGTTTGGAACACTGTCTAATATAGTGCCTGAAGATGAGCTTCTCAGTTTGGAAGGCACTCAAAATACAACCAGGGAAGCACTCTCTGCTCAAAGTAGAGTTAACCTAAATGACATGCATGGAGTAAAGCTTTGGGGACCTTGATTTGCTGATATCGCACAACTCAAACTGAAAGGAACAGTGCCAAACACCCATTAATAATTGGAAGATGGAATGCCCAATGTATGACTCCAGGAAAATTGGAAACTGTAAAAAATGGAATGGTCAATATCCTAGATATTAGTAAGCTGATATGGACTGGTATTGAACTTTTTTAATATGAGGATTACACAGTCTACCATACCAGGAATGACAAATTGATGATGAGTGGCATGTCATTCATTGTTACAAAGAACATTTCAATATCTATCCTGAAGAACAATGCTGTCAGTGACAGGATAATATCCATCCATATACAAGGATGATCAGTTAATGTGACTATTATTCAAATTTATGGACTGACCACTTAAGCCAAAGATAAAGAAATTGAAGATTTTTACTAATTTCTGCAGACTGCAACTGACCAAACATGCAATCAAGATGCAATGATAATTACTGCTGATTGGAATGTGAAAGTTGGAAACAAAGAGCAAGGATTTGAAAATATAACTTTGCATAACAGAATTTTGCAAGACCAACGACTTACTCACTGCAAATACTTTTTTTCAATGACATAAATGGCAACTCTACATGTAGACCTCACCAGATTGGATACATAGAAATCAAATTGACTATACCTGTGGAAAGAGGTGATGGAAAAGCTCAGTATCATCAATTAGAACAGGGCCAGAGGCTGACTGTGTAACAGGCCATCAATTGCTCACATGCAAGTTCAAGTTGAAGTTGAAGAAAATTAAAACAAGTTCACAAGAGACAAAATAAGACCTTGAGAATATCCCACATTCATGTAGAGACATATCAAGAACAGATTTGACACACTGAGCACCAATGACCACAGAACAGATGAGTTGAAGGATGACATTAAGGATATCATATATGAAGACAGTAAAAGGTCACTAAAAACACAGAGTGAA
>NW_006921688.1:9588861-9619554 GCF_000298275.1 Orycteropus afer afer | reverse complement strand
GCTTGCGCAACCTTCCTTCTGAGGAGTAGCTAGTGGGTTTCAACCATCAGCCTTTGGTTAGCAGTCAAATGTCTTAGGCACTATTCTACCAGAGTTCCCATGGGCAAGCAGGAAGCATCAAAAGAAGATGTAAAGAATACAGAGTCACTGTACCAAAAAGAATTGGTTGACATTCAACCGTTTCAGGAGGTAGCATAAGGTCAAGAACCAATGGGATTGAGGGAAGAAGTCCAAATGCACTGAAGGCATTGGCGAAAAACAAGTCTCCAGGAATTGATGGAATACCAATTGAGATATTTTAACAAATGGATGAAATATTGTAAGTGCTCACCCATCTATGCCAAGAAATTTGGGAAGATAGCTACCTGGCCAACTAACTGGGACTAACCATATTTGTGCCCATTCCAAAGAAAGGTGACCCAACAGAATGCAAAAATTATTGAGCTATATCATTAATATTACATGCAAATAAAATTTTGTTGCAAATAATTCAAAAATGGTTACAGCAATACATTAACAGGGAATTGCCAGAAATTAAGCCAGATTCCAAAGAGGACATGAAACAAGGGACGTAATTTCTGAGGTCAGATGGATCTTGCCTCAAAGCAAAGAATACCAGAAAGATGTTAACCTGTGTTTTATTGACTATGCAAAGGCATTCAACTGTGTGAATCATAACAAATTATGGATAACATTGCAAGAATGGGAATTCCAGAACACTTAATTGTGGTCATGAGGCACCTGTACGTAGACCAAGATGCAGTCATTTGAATAGAACAAGGGGATATTGCATGGTTTAGAACAAGGAAAAGTGTGTGTCAGGGTTGTATCTTTCACTATATTATTCAGTTTGTATGCTGAGCAAATAATCTGAAATGCTGGACCACATGAAGAAGTAAGCAGCAGCAGATGGAAAGAAGTCTCATCAACAACCTGAGATAGGCAGATGAAACAACCTTGCTTGTTGAAAGCAATGAGGGCTTGAAGTACTTACTAATGAATATCAAAGACTACACCCTTCAGTTTGAATTACACCTCAACATCGAAACAAACAAATAAAAACCTCTCATAATTGGGCCAGTAAGAAACATAATGATAAATAGAAAAGATTGATGCTGTCAAGGATTTCACTTTCCTTGGATCCATGTGTCCATGAAAGCAGCAGTCACGAAATCAGATGATATATCACATGGGGTGAATCTGCTGCAAAAGACCTCTTTAAAGTGTTAAAGAGCACAGATGTCAATTGGAAGACTAAAGTGCACTTGACCCAAGCCATGTTGTTTTCAATCGCCTCATATGCATGTGAAAGCTGGACAATGAATAAGGAAGGCTGAAGAAGAATTGATACATTTGAATTACGGGGTTGGCAAAAAATACTAAATATACATGGACTGCCAGAAGATAAGGTGCTCTGGTGGCATAGTGCCTAAGGCATTAACTGCTAACCAGAAAGTTCAAACCCATCAGCCACTCCGTAGAAGGAAATCTGGGCAATCTACTTCCATAAAGATTTACCACCTTGGAAACCCAAAGGGGGTTGCTATGAATCAGAATCGACTCAATGGCAGCACTTTTGATTGTCCACCCCCCCCCCCGAAGAATGAACAGATCTGTCTTGGAAGAAGTACAGCTGGAATGCTCCTTAGAGGCAAGGATGGTGAGATTTTGTCATTCGTAGACAAAAATGGCCCTGGAGTAGGGCACAATGCTTGGCAAATTAGAGGATAGTAAAAAAGAAGACCCTCAACAAGATCTCTGTAACAAGGGGCTCAGACACTGCAATGATTGTAAGAATGGTGCATGGCAGGGCAATATTGCATTCCGTTGTACATAGTGTCACTATGGGAGCTCTGGTGGCGGAGTGCCTAAGGCGTTTGACTGCTAACCAGAAGGCTGGTGGTTCAAACCCACCAGCCACTCACTCCTCAGAAAGAAGATTGGACACTCCTCAGAAGGAAGATTGGAAGTATCTCTACTTCCATAGAGATACCACCTCAGGAACCCAAGGAAGGTTCACTATGAGTCTAATTGACTTGACAGCAGTGAGGTTTTTAGTGTCACTATGAGTTGGGAATTGATTCAATGGCACCCAACAATAACAAACACTGACTTTATTCTAACTATAATCTTCTACATTTTCTTATCCTTGATCAGAATTCCCTAATGAGTATTCATTTCTTAAACACAGCAGTTGTTTTTTTCACCATAAATTAAGTGCTAGAAAAAGTCCCAAGAGACTTTTTCTAGAAAAAAGTCCCATCAAACCAGCTCCATGATCATTTAGTTACTTTTAATTGGTTAAGAATTCAGAATTAATTGCTAAGACTCTAAATTACTTCTTAATGTTAATAATTCAGGAAATTTTCCTCAATTATTAGGTAACTATCTCAAGCATTAAATATGAGTTGCTTTCTCGATCCTAAATGTTTTCTTTTTTCATTCTCTTTGCTTACTTGGCTCCACATTATCTTTCAGAATTCCACTATCACAATTCACTCATATGACAGATATTGCACCTTTTTAGATGGAAAAAGAATTATCTTGTTGAATGGAGTTTCAAATATGTGTGAAGTATGTGTATAGTTGCTGAGTAGTCAAAGGGGTGGACTGTGCCAGTTATTAATTTATTGCTTCTTAGCTCCTGTATCAACCATGTTTGTCCTACTGTGTGATACTGGAATTAGACTCTGCAGATTACATTTATCCTTTGCCAGCTGGCTTGTTGTTAAGCTTTCTTAACAAAAGACACTGGAGAGACACTGGAGGGCTGGAAAAAGGAGAAGGAATTTTTCTATTTTCTATGGGACATTGAGCAACTTGGTATGATACTACATGGTAGCATATAACACACCTGTAATGTTCTTTGTGATTCACTGCAGGTGATCCCTAGCAAGTATGTTCATTACCACAATGACAGGATATTCTAATGGTTTCACAAAGATTGGCTTCCATCTGTTTTCATAAAAGTGAAGAAACTCTCACTGTCTCTCCAAAATGGGATGACCCGTTGTGTCCATCATTGGCTTATTGATGGTTGCACACATTCAGACACTGTGCCATTGCAAATTTAATTTCTGACAACTCCTATAAAATAAGAGAGAGAAGTAAAAGAATGGCAATATGTACAAATAAAAAGCAAGAGGAATATATACAAATCTACTGTTATCTTTGTTTCTGTAATCGGTCCCAAAGCAGTAGTTAATAGTCTTTCATCAGTCTTCAATTGCTCTGGATTCTTTTCCTGGAAAAGTGACCAAAATCATCATTCCTGAAGGACCCGAGTCCTCAGGTATCATTGTTTACTATAGTTTTCCATTAACCTTTATTATTGGGCCTGGAAACACACACACACACACACACACACACAAATTCCAGAAAATCCTTTGAGTTCTAGACATTGTCCTCCTTGCCCCTATTGTATATTGCTAACCCAATTTCTGCACTGAGCCCTCAGTAAACCATTCTATCTTTCAAGTAGGACAGCTTCTTACTGGTGTCAGGGTACATTGCAAGATCAGTTAATTATGCGAATGTGAGCCAATTGCTGCAATACCATTGTTGCGAAATGAGTCC
The DNA here is from genome assembly GCF_000298275.1 of Orycteropus afer afer. Classification (NCBI taxonomy): domain Eukaryota; kingdom Metazoa; phylum Chordata; class Mammalia; order Tubulidentata; family Orycteropodidae; genus Orycteropus; species Orycteropus afer. The sequence goes on along the minus strand of NW_006921688.1, from coordinate 9,615,978 downwards.
CTCGGCTACACGCAATGCTGTGCAGGATCCCATGACCATGGATTAGGCATTTTGTGAGTTCACAGATGATAATGCTGCCAGAAGCAACACAGGCAGAGAAGGGCAATCCATATCCAGAATACATTTTCCAGTGAAGAAAAATCTCTACCGCTGCCATGATGGAAGTAGCTCAATGTAATCAATCTGTCACCATGTGGCTGGCTGTCCTCTTCCATGGTACTGATGCAACATTGGGGACTTAATATTGCGCTCTGTTGTTAGGAGGGTGGCTACTCAACAATAAGTATTAACCAGATCAGCTTTTTTAAGGGGAAGCCTTTGTTGTTGAACTTTTGGAGAGTTTACATCATAGTTTCTTTGTTTCTGGGCCATTGACCAGGCATCAAGGGAAGAGCCTGTCCTGTATCTATAGAATGTGTCTTTTTACCCAACTGCTTATTGAAATTCTAAGGAAGGATAGCTTTCTCTAAAATTCTCTGCAAAATTCAGGATTCCCACTTTACCTACTAATTCTGAAATGCTGCATTGCACCAGTACCTTCTGTCCTTCTCTGTGTATTTCTATCTTTTCAAATGTTTCTGTTTTTCACGTGGGATGGGTCAGTATGTACTTTTGACATGTTGTCAGGAGGGACCAGACCTTGGAGAAGGACATCATACTTGGTAAACTAGTTGGTCTGTAAAAAAGAGGAAGGCCTCAAGGAAGTGGATTGACACAGTCGCTGCAACAGTGGGCTCAGACAGCAGCAATTGTGAGGATGGCACAGACCGAGCGGTGTTTCGTTCTGTTGTGTTTGGGGTTGCTGGAACTGACTGGATGGCACCTGACAACAGCAGCAATGACTATAATATTCACCAAAAAAAAGGCCAGTGAGTGATAGATGTATGAGAGTAACTGTAGAATGTGAGACCTGAGAGTTTTCCCCTGTGATTTTCATGGGTGCTTGTGCCTGGCAGCTGTAAACCTATTTGTTCACATGACATAATTCCTACCTATTCCTCTTCACCCTTTTGATAAAATCCAAACTGCCTAAACAATGACTGCTAATCCATGTAAATAATCCCTCTCTTCTCAGTTTTGGAAGTAGCTGGAATTTGACAGAAGTCCTCCTATGAAAGCTCTGTAAAATGTCTCACCTTTTTTCCCAGGTTAGAATGCCCATTCATTCCTTTGGAGCCTTTCATGCCAGGCATGTTTGAAGACAGTATTATGTGAATAGTGCTCTCGCTGATTTTCTTCCCCTAGGAGGGGGGACATTCTATGGGAGTTCAGAGGTGAGATAGGAGAATTTCTAGCTATTGTGATCCTGGAGATTAATGGAATAGGGAAATAGTTGAAGGAGCTTAAATGGGTAAATTGTTGATGAATAAATTTTATATATTTATAACTTACTACCAGATACCAGATATCTGTTTTCACTCAACTACTGCTAATTATATTGAGGCTAAAAATATGAGTGAAATAAATTTAGAAGGGGAAGAACTGCCTGTGAAGGTAATTCTGTGAGTATATGATGAGCAAAGTAGAAAGAGGCCATCAAGCCTGGAAAGTCTCATCTCATTCTGGAGTTTTCGGTCAGTGTGGGTTCCTGAAACCTACATACATTCTAATCCCTGTAGTTACAAAAATTTCCCTTAAAAAAAAACTAAAAATCATTTTCTCTATATATCACAATAGACAAAGATTTAGAGAAATATTTGAAGGAGCTTTTGATTTATTTAATTGTGATAAGGACATTATCACAAATAACAAATGAAAATGTGCTCTTTAAGGTGTAAATGCAGAAACAATATAATTATTAAAGTACTTATGTTGGGTTCTGAGCTGTTCTTAGCAACCAGGTTGAATACATATCCAGAATATGTATTATTCTGTATTATTTAATTATGCATTAAATACATAGAGATGGGCAGAAAGTACTGGTGCAATGCAGCATTTCAGAATTAATAGGTAAAACAAAGCCTTACCATGCTCACTCCTAAGGAGCATTCTAGCTGTACTTCTTCCAAATAGATTTGATGTTGTTGTTGTTAGGTGCCGTCGAGGTGTCTCCGACTCATAGCGACCCTACGCACAGCAGAACAAAACACTGCCCAGTCCTATGCCAGTCTCACTGTGTCAATCCATCTCATTGAGGGTCTTCTCCTTCTTTGTCGACCCTCCACTTTACCAAGCATGACATTCTTCTCCAGGAAATGGTTCCTTCTGACAACATGACCAAAGTAGGTGAGATGAAGTGTGGCCATTCTCGCTTCCAAGGAGCATTCCAGCTGTGGGTCCTCCAGGACAGATTTGTTAGTCCTTTTATATGACCATGGTACTCTTCTGAATCCAGCTTGATTCAATATTCTTCACCAACATCATAATTCAGATGCATCAATTCTACTTTACTCTTTCCTACTCATTTGCATGCATATGAGGCAACTGAAAATACCATGGCTTGGGTCAGGCACACCTTAGTACTCAAGGTGACATCTTTGCTTTTTGACACTTTAAGGAAGTATTATGGAGCAGATATGTCATCTGATTCTTAAACTGATACTGTGGATCCAAGTAAAATTAAATCCTTGACAAATTCAATATTTTCAATATTCTAATAATTGGTTGGGAGCTCTGGTAGCATAGTGCCTAAGGCACTTGACTGCTAACCAGAAGTATGGTGGTTCAAACCCACCAGTCACTCCTCGGAAGGAAGGTTGGGCAATCTATTTCCGTACTTATACTGCCTGGGAAACCCAAGGAGGGGTCACTATGAGTTGGGTCTGACTTGACGGTACATAACAACAACAACAACAACAATAATTGGTTATTAGTCCAGTTGTAAGGATTTTTGTTTTTTGATGTTATGTGTAATCCATACTGAAGGACATAGTCTTTGATCTTCATCAGTAAGTACTGCAAGTCTTCTCCACTTTCAGCAAGCAAAGTTGTGTCATCTGCATATCACAGGTTGTTAATGAGTCTTCCTCCAATCCTGATGCTACATTCTTCTTCGTGTAGTTCAGCTTCCAGAATTATTCGTTGAACATACAGATTGAATAAGTATGGTGAAAGGATCCAACCCTGACTCGCCTTTTCTGATTTTAAACCACACAGTAGCCTCTTATTCTGTTTGAAAAACTGCCTCTTGCTCTATGTATAGGTTCCTCATGAGCACAATTAAGTGTTCTGGAATTTCCACTCTTCACAATATTACCCATAATTTTTGATGTCCACAGACTTAATGCATTTGCATACTCAATAAAACACAAATAAACATCTTTCTGGTCTTCTCTGCTTTCAGCTAAGATCTATATGACTGTAGCAATGGTATCATTAGTTCCACATTCCCTTTCAAATATGACTTGAATTTCTGGCAGTTTCCTGTAGGTGTACGGCTGCAACCTTTATTAATTATCTTTAAAAAATTACAGCTATGGTGATGATAAAAAGTAGCATTTATATTGGGAGAGTGAAAAGAAATGCTACTAATAATTACTCTGGGAAAGCAGGCAGAGTGTAATACTTTAAAAATAGAATTTAAATAATAAAAATGTATTACCTGCTCTTTTTCATATAATATTATACCTTGGGGATTTTCCATGTCATTAAATATATTCTAGAAACATAAATTTTAATGGCTGAAAAGTATTTTACTTTAAGATTTTCCTTTATTGAAATACAATAGGAAAAGAAAACCCTTTTTTATCTAGCATAAATACATCTGTGATGAACTCTCCTATGAAACAGATTGTTGTGTGAATAAAGGTATTTTTCCTTCTGTAATAAATTCACAGAAGTGAAATTACTGAATCAAAGAAAATGAATATTTTAAGGCTTTTGAAGCAAATTAGCAAGTTATCTCCATGAAAAATTGTGAAAGGTACAGTAATTGCTCTCTAGATGCCTGTTGCAACAGAGGAAGAGTCAGGAATAAGAAAGAAGGTTAAGCTTGGCTAATTGCCTCCATGAACAACTGCCTCCTTTGCCATGAGATCAGATGAACTAGACGTGGCCTGCCTACCACTACTGAATTTTGGTCAAAGAGGGGAAAATGAAAACCAAAATTTCAAATTCTCATGGAATCCAGCCTTTCTGGAGCCTGGAGGCTGGATGAACCCCTGAATTGTTGTCCTGAGATAATCTCTAAATCTTAAACCAAAAATATGTCCCAAAGTCTTCTTAAAACCAAACAATAGTGTAACTTAACTAGTAAAGAATGTCTACCTTGTATATTGTGCTCTTTTAAGATCTATCTATCCAGGATAAAATTGACAACAGCAACTAGAAATATTAGATAGGAAACTTCGGGGGTAGTGAGTTTATGCTAATAGGAGAGGACTAACTCAGAAAAGAGGGTGAGAATGGTTGCACAAGTCAAAGAATGTAGTCAATGTCACTGAATTGTACATGCAGAAATTGTTGGATTTGTGTATGTTCTGCTGTGTATATTCTCAACAGCAACAAAAACAAAATAAATTTTATACACCTACTTCTCATTTGGGGAGCTCTGGTGGCGTAATGCCTAAGGCATTTGACTGCCAACCAGAAGGGTGGTGGTTCAAACCCACCAGCTACTCCTCGGAAGGAAGATCTGGCAATCAATCTACTTCCGTAGTGTTACCGCCTCGGAAGCTCAACAGGGGTCGCTGTGAGTCGGGTGGACTTGAGGGCAGTGAGGTGTTTTTTTTTTTTTTTTAACTTCTCATTTATTGACTATCTTGTTATCCGACAGTTTGCATTTACAGCAATAGTAGCAAATATACTATCTGACTATTTTGCACATTAATGACGTACTCCTGGTAGTAATGAAAACCGAGGTGTAAGGCGAGACTAACGCTGGCTGTGATAGTTAAGGGTATGAGTCAACTTGACTGGGCCATGATTCTCAGTGGTTTGGCAGTTATGTAATGGTGCAGTCCTCCTCTATTTTGTGATCAGATGTGGCCATCCTCTATTTTTGCATAATGCCAATTTCTGCAAAATGACCTGGTCTTTGGAAGTTAACCCTATTGTTAAGTGAGGCATAGGTGTTAAAAAAAAAAAGGAAAGAAAGAAAGAAACATTGGTAATTTATATGTCCATCAAAAATACATGAGATTTTTCAATTACTTCCAGACTCAAAATGCCATTATTATTCTTTAAATAAAATGGAGGGGAGGAGGAACTTCTCAATTTGATACATGAAAACCAAACTGTCCTTTTATTTTGTATTTCTTTCAACTGAATTGGGTGAAACCTCTTACATGTTTATTTGCTGCTTTCATGGGTCATTTTTTTCTCCCCCCATTTTGTGATGTACCCATTTTTCTCTTGAGTTTTTCCATGTTTTGTTTTTCAGAGTATTGATAGTATTTAAATCACTAGTCTTTTGTCTGCCATAAATGATGCAGTTCTTTTCTCATGTTTGATATTGCCTTTTAATTTTGTTATTGACTTATTTGTCCACTTTTGCTATATGTTGTTGTTGTTGTTAAGTGCCCTCGAGTTGTTTCCGACTCATAGCGACCCCATGCACAGCAGAACGAAACACTGCCCAATCCTGCGCCAGCCCCACAATCCCTGCTATACTTGAGCTCATCATCGCAGCCACCGTGTCAATCCATCTCGTTGAAGGCCTCCCCCTCTTTCGTCGACCCTCCACCCTACCAAGCATGACATCCTTCTCCAGGGAATGGTCCCTTCTTACAACATGACCAAAATAGGTGAGACGAAGTCTGGCCATTCTTGCTTCCAAGGAGCATTCTGGCTGCACTTCCTCCAGGACAGATCTGTTAGTTCTTTTAGCAGTCCATGGTACTTTCAGCATTCTTCGCCAGCACCACAACTCAAAAGCATCAACTCTTCTTCGGTCTTCCTTATTCATTGTCCAGCTCTCACATGCATACCAGGTGATTGGAAATATCATGGCTTGTGTCAGCCGCACCTTAGTCCTCAAGGAGATATCCTTGCTCCTCAGCACTTGAAACAGTTCCTTCGCAGTTGACTTTCCCAATGCTACACTTCGTCTAATGTCCTGACTGCTGCTTCCATTGGCATCAATTGTACAACCAAGCAACGTGAATTCTTTGACAACCTCAATCTTCTCTCCATTTATTGTGATGCTGCTCATTGGTCCAGTTGTGAGGATTTTTGTTTTCTTTATGTTGAGATGTAATCCATACTGCAGACTGTATTCTTCAACCTTCATCAGTAGGTGCCTTAAGTCATCCTCACTTTCAGCAAGCAAAGTTGTATCGTCTGCATATCTCAGGTTGTTAATGATTCTTCCTCCAATCCTGATACCACGTTTTTCTTCATATAGAAAATATGAATATATGGAAAGTTGAAATTTTAGGTCTTTAAGATAGATTTTTCTTTATGATGCTTGTTTTTCTGACAACTTTAAAAGGCCCTGCCCACTGCCAGGTTATATAACAATGGATCAAAACTTTATTTACGCTTTGTAGTTTACATTTTCATTTGTTCTTTTTACCTTTATTTTTACATTGGAGTCTTTATTTTGTGTTTGTTCCATTTAATGTTTTCCAGTCATTTAATTGTTGTTTTTTTTAAAAAAAAAAACAAAAAAAACCCCTGGATTTCTACATATATATTACTAACACTATAAATCCTCTCTTTGCTTGATAAAACTTTACTTATTCTTTTATTTTGAAGCTCTTTTGCACTATTTTTTTTATTTATTTTTCAGTGTTCCCTCCCCTCTTTGCACTATTTTTTATGTGATTCATTTTTAATTAATCTAATTTTTGCTTTTACCTTACCAAGGATTTCTAGCTTTAAATTAAGCCAAAACCAAGCCAAAGCTGTGGCCACCAAGTCAATTCCAACTCATAGTGATCTACAAGATTTCCAAGGCTATAAATCTTTACAGAGGAGACCGCTTAATCTTTTTTTTCACAGAGCAGATGGTGGGTTTTAACCACTAACCTTCTGATTAGCAGACCAATGCTTTAACCACTATGCCACCAGAGTGTCTTTAAAATTAAACAGCCAGCTTGAATAATTTTTGCATGCTTTCGGGATTTTTATTTTTGTGATTTTAAAAATTATAGCAATATATCTGGAGTGGCTGGCTATCTTTTTAATGATGTATATAGTGACTGAGTCCCCTCAAACAGCACATACAAATCTTTTTCTCAACTTGGTTATAGCTTATTTATCTGGACTGGCTTCTGTTGTTTAATTTCATGTTCTTGCTGTTTCCTTTGTTTGTTTCTTTTTACCATATGAACTTTAATTTTTTTTTTATTTTACTTTTATTATCTGAAGTGTTTTAGAAGACTTATACTCTATTCTACTAGTGCTAACACTTAAGTTGTTCAAATTTTATTCACTCACATACTAATCTTAGTCTGTCTTAGTCTAAGTCTTAGTTCAGGGGAGCTTTCAGACTAAGATAGAGTAGGAAGGAGAGAGCCATCCATTCCTGAAAAATATAGCTACTGAGAACTTTATGAATAGCACAAAAAGATTGTCTGATATATTACTGGAAATTTTTATGAATAGCTATGCAACATTGTCTAATATAAGCTGGAAGATAAGCCCCTCAGGTTGGAAGGCACTCAAAATACAACTGGGTAAGAGCTGCCTCCTCAGAGTCAACCTTAATGGCATGGATGGAGGAAAGCTTTTGGGACCTTCATTTACTGATGCAGCACCAAAATAGGAAGAAACAGCTGCAAACATTCATTAATAATCAGAACATGGAAGTACAAAATATGAATCTAAAAAAATTGTCACAAATGAAGTGGAATGCATAAAGATCATTAAATGTGTTAGTGAGCTGAAATGGTCTAGTATCAGCCATTTTGAATCACACAATCATATGGTCTACAAGGCTGGAAATGACAAATTGAACAGGAATGACATCACATTCATGGTCAAAAAGAACATTTCAAGATCTATCCTGAAGTGCAATACCGTTGTTATAAAATCCATATGCCTGCAAGGAAGACCAGTTAATATGACTATTTTTCAAAATTATGTACCTACAACTAAAGCCAAAGATGAAGTAATTGAAGGTTTTTACCAACTTCTGCAGTCTGAAAGTGACCACACATGCAATCAAGATGTACCAATAATGACTGGTGATTAGAATGTGAAAGTTGAAAACAAAAGAGGAGCATCTGTAGTTGGAAAATATGGCCTTGTTGAAAGAAATGACGCCACAGCCCATGACAGAACTTTCAAGACCAATGACTTATTGCCTGCAAATACCTTTTCTCAACAATGTAAATGGAGACTATGCATGTGAACCTTGCCAGACAGAATACATAGGAACCAAACCGACTACATCTGTGGAAAGAGGCAATGGAGAAGCTCAATATCATCTGTCAGAATAAGGCCAGGAACTGATTGTGGAACAGACCACCAATTGCTCCTATGCAAGTTCAAGCTGAAGCTGGAGAATATTAAAAACAAGTCCATGAGAGCCAAAACATGATCTTGAGTATAAACCACCTGAATTGAGAGACCATCTGAAGAATAGATTTGATGCATTAAACACCAATGACCAAAGACCAGACAAATTGTGGGATGTCATCAAAAACATTATATATGAAGAAAGCAAAAGGTCATTACAAAGAGGAAAAGAAGAAAAGACTAAAATGGATGTCAGAGGAGACTCTGAAACTTGCTTTTGAGTGGAGAATAGCAAAAGTTAATGGAAGAAATGATGAAATAAAAGAGTTGAATGGAAGATTTCAAAGGCAGCTCAAGAAGACAAAGTTAAGTATTATAATGAAATGTGCAAAAACCTAAAATTAGAAAAACAAAAGGGAACAACACACTCCACATTCCTCAAACGGAAAAGAGTAAAGAAAACATGCAAGTCTTGAGTTGCAATACTGAAGGATTCTGTGGGCAAAATATTAAATGATGAAAGAAGCAGGAAAAGATTAAATGAATACACAGAGTCACTGTACCAAAAAGAATTGGTCAACATTCAATTATTCCAGGAGGTAGCCTATAATCAAGAACCAATGGTATTGAAGGAAGACATCCAAGCTTCACTGAAGGATTGGTGAGAAACAAAGCTCAAGGAATTAACAGAGTAATCACAGAGATATTTCAACAAATGGATGCAGGGCTGGAAGTGCTCACTAATTTATGCCAAGAAATTTGGAAGACAGCTACCTGGCCCATGCACTGGAAGAGACTCATATCTTTGCCCATTCCAAAGAAAGGTGATCCAACAGAATGTGGAAATTATCAAACCGTATCATTAAAATCACACACACGTAAAATTCTGTGCAAGACAATTCAAAGACGGTTGCAGCAGTATATTGTTAGCGAACTGCCAGAAATTCAAGCTACATTCCGAAGAGGGCGTGGAATGAGGAATATCACTGCTGATGTTAGATGGATCTTGGTTGAAAACAAAGAATATCAGAAATATGTTGACCTCTGTTTTATTGACTATGCAAAGACATTCTAGTGTGTGGATCATAACAAATTATGGATAACATTGTGAAGAATGGGAATTCCAGAACATTTAATTGTGCTCATCAGAAATCTTTACGTAGAGAAAGAAGCTGTTATTCAAACAGCAGAAGGGAGTACTGCATGGTTTCAAATTAGGAAATGTGCGTGTCAGCATTGTATCATATCACCATACTTATTCAATCTGTACTCTAAGCAAACAATCTGAGAATGTGCATCTCATTAACAACATGCAATATGCAGATTATACAATTTTGCTTGCTGAAAGTGAAGAAGACTTGAAGCAGTTACTGTGATGATCAAAGACTACAGCCTTCAGTATGGGTTACACTTCAACATAAAGTAAACGAAAATCCTCATAACTGGACCAATAACCAGCATCATGGTAAATGGAGAAAAAACTGAAGTTGTCAGAGATTTCATTTTACTTGGGTCCATAATCAATACCCATGGAAGCAGCAGGCAAGAAATCAGATACTGGATTGCACTGGGCAAATCTGCTGCAAAAGACCTCTTTAAAGTGTTAAAGAGCAAAGATGTCACTTAGAAGGCTAAGGTGCACCTGATCCAAGCCATGGCATTTTCAGCAGCCCCATATGGATAGAAAAGCTGGACAATGAATAACAAAGGCTGGAGAAGAACTGGTGCAATTGAATTGTGGTGTTGGCAAAGAATACTGAAAATACCACTGACTGCCAAAATAATGAACAAAAATCTGTCTTGGAAGAAGTACAACTGAAATATTCCTTAGAAGTGAGAATAGTAAGACTATCTCGTGAACTTTGGTCACGTTATCAGAAAGGACCAGTCCCTGGAGAAAGACATCATACTTGTTAAAGTAGAAGGGCAGTGAAATAGGAGACAGACCTCAACTGGACTGATGGGCTCAAGCATGGCAATGATTGTGAGGATGGTGTTTGGCTCTGTTGTCCAGAGGGTCACTCTGAGTCAGAGCCCACACAACAGCACCTAACAACAGCTAATCTTCAAGTTATTCAAATTTTTCTCACTCACATACTAAGCTCAAGCTCCAAGCTCATTGCTATCAAGTTGGTCCCAACTCATAGCGACCTCTCCTTGGGTTTCCAAGGCAGTATGTCTATGGAAGTAGATTGCCCAACCTTCCTTCCAAGGACTGACTGGTGGGTTTGAACTACCAGCCTTCTGATTAGCAGTCAAGTGTCTTAGGCACTATACCACCACAGCTCCCCCTCACATACTAGTCTTTGTTAATTTAATCTGAAATACTGTACTAAGGTTATATGAATTTTTACTACTACATATCTTAAATGTCTCAATTTTAATTTTTACATAGAAAATATTACTTTATTCCATAGGTAATTCAGTTCAGCATTCCTCTCCTTTCCATTTATTATTACCAATTTTGTTGTTGTTGTTCTGTTTTTCATCTTCTCACCCTACTGGCTGTGTTGGTTAATGTTATATGTCAGCTTGGCTGGGCCATGATTCTCAGTGGTTTATCAGTTATGTCATGATGTAATCATTCTCCATTTTGTGATCTGATGGAGTCATCCTCCATTTTTTGTAACACCAATTATGCATCATGACCTGGTCTTTGGAACATAACCATGTTGACAAGTGAGGCATGGGTGTAAAAAAAAGAAAGATTGATCATTTATATGCCCATCAAAAATATACGAGAATCTTCAATTACCTGCAAATTCAAAATGCCATTATTATTTCTGTCAATTAAAGCATGACATCAATTGACTTTTTTCAAGAATACTGCATAGGTGTCACTTTTTATGAACCATCTCTGTATCTAAAAATATTTTTTTATCTACCTTCACAAGCAAAATACAAACTGGCTGATTATACAGTTATTTGATCAAATTAAAATTTTGCAGAATGCACTCCCTATCTTTGATATTAGGAGTTCTGATAGCATAGTGCCTAAGGCACTTGACTGCTAACCAGAAGGCTGGCAGTTCAAACCCACCAGCCACTCCTTGAAAGGAAGGTTGGGCAATCTACTTCCATAGTGATACTGCCTCAGAAACCCAAGAAGGGGTAGCTATGATTTGGGGCTGACTCAACAGCACATAACAACAACAACATCTTTGACATTTAGAGTTATTCGTCTTAGTGGATGGTCTCATGAACATAAAGCTGCAGTCTCCCTCTAGAATATCTTATTCTTGATGGGCTTTCTGAATTGGCTTTCCCCATAGGCCTGCTCAACTCTGGCTCCTATTTTGCAGTAAGTGTCTGTCTTATTCCCCTTGGTAGGATCCAGTTATATTCCCTTATAACCACACTCAGACTTCTCTGATATAAGGCAGTGTTATACAGGGGTCTAAGTCATGAGCTTTGGAGCCAAGTTGTCCAAGACTGATTCCTCACTTCCCACTTCCTGGTGCACTTAACTTGTCTTACCTGCAGCTATCTTGACAGTGCATATCATATAGAGTTTGAGGGAATGAGATAGATAATACATGCAACCTGCTTTATAGAGAATAGAATTCACAAATGTCATCTGCTATTGTTATTGCTCCACCACCCTCTGTCAGTCTGTCATGCTGTGGTGGCTTGCATGTTGCTATGTTGCTGGAATTTATGACACTGGAATTCCAAATACCAGCAGGGTCACCCATGGTGGACAGGTTTAGTGGAGCTTCCAGGCTAAGACAAAGAAGAAAGATATGGTGATCCACTTCCAGAAATTATAGTGAAAATCTTATGGGTCACAACACACCATTATCCAACTCACTTGCTTTACACATGTCATTGTTGTTGTTGTTATGTGCCGTCGAGTCAAATCCGACTCATAGCGACCCCTCCTTGGGTTTCCGAGGCAGTATCACTATGGAAGTAGGATTGCCCAAACTTCCTTCCAAGGAGTGGCTGGTGGGTTTGAACCACCAGCCGTCTGGTTAGCAGGCAAGTGTCTTAGCCACTATGCATTGTTGTTGTTGTTGTTGTTGTTTACCGTCAATTCAGACCCGACACTATGCATTAGGAAAGATTAAAAGCTAGAGGTGGACACCATGTCTGAAGGAAAGAGCCAAGGCTGTGGGAGACCCTCAGTGAGATGAATTGGCACAATACCTGCAACAATGGACTTGAACACGCTGGCAGTTGTGAGAATGACACAGAACCAGGCAATGTTTCATTCCATTGTACATAAGGTTGCCATGAGTTGGAGTCAATTCAATACGATAATAACATTGTTGTTGATAGTCTCCTTACTATTATTGCTAACTTTCTCCAGCATCCATTTGATATAAAATTTTCCTTAGCAACCCTTGCAAAAACAAGTTGCTTCTCTCTATTTCCTTTAAATTGACATCAGCCACAGTTAGAATTTTATTTTCTAAGTTTCCAACACAGTTGTAGACAAAATTAATTTTTACCTAGCCCAGCCCTGTTCTGCCCTCAGGCTGGATTGCTTCTCACTCCTTGGAGCTCTAAGCCTGCTGCGTGGCTATAGGTGCCTGGTTAATCATGTCTCTCCAGTACAAAGGTATCTGGCTACCAGGCTACCTGGCATTTCAACCTCCCCAGAACAAAGTTTCCTGACAGTATGGACTATGTGCTGTCGTACCACTAGCACACCAATTATCAATCTGGAATTGCATTCATTTTTGGCTCATTGGTTTTTCACATTCTTAGTTTTTCAGTATTTCTGCCTTTGAGTTTCTAAGACAGTCATGCAAAAATTCTCTGAACCATATAAATTCTCAGCCACTTAGACATAAATTATGATTATAGATAAGAATAATATCAAATGATACAAAGTAGGTTTTTAAAAATATATCCCAATATAGGACAGCTTTATTCAATAAAATGTTACTGATACCCTTTTCTATACCAGTCCTGAACAAAAGAAACCTGGTTCCTGCTTCAGTGCCCTACAGTAAGATAGGGAAAGCAGATCTCCAACAAGTAAACCCCCAGATTGAGAAAGCCGTAAAATAGCCTGAGATAGAACACAAAAGGTTATTAGTTTTATTGCATTAAAATAATGTTGCTTCACCAAGTATAGGCATTGTTACAGCCTAACAACTGTTAGGTGTTTTAATAAGAATTCCAATGTAAGCTGTTAAATGGTTTCTTTACAATCAAAGAAATGAGTGACTTTCCTGATGAGAATTTCTTATACCTGATCAACAATTAAAGGTCATTTTAATTAATAGATGTATCTATATGTATACTTTAATTAGAAAGAAAGTTTATGAACAATGACTCAGCTTAGGACCTCAGTAGGAGATCCATTGTGATATAGCCTGACAATTTAGTAGGAAAATTTCACATTTTACCCTAGGTTTATGGAGTGTTTCATCCAGAAACAATTCAGTATGTTTAAGAGTCTCCTTCAAGTACCTCTGGCTTTTTGCCTAGTTTCACCAAAGCAACATTTTTATTATCAAGTGGTTCCTTTCTGTCCCTTTGATGTAGGTTTACCTTGTTAAATGCTTGCTCAGTTCATTCCTTTCCATTAAACTTTTTGTCAGCTTCATTACTAAAGGTAGACAGCATTTGTAGGCCCTACTCTAAGTCTTTCACTTGCCTTAACAAATCCCACAATTGCAAGCAGACATTCAGGTAAGGATCAGGATAAAGAGACTGCAAGTGTTGGTCAGAATCCAACACAATGATTCAGGAGTCTGATTAGAATGAACCAGCTGTCACGTTTCCATTCCCTCTGCTAAGAATGAAATGAAGGATATGTGGCCCATCCAAACCCCTTGGGGCTATTAAGGCTTCAAAAAATTAACTGTAGCTTTTCTTTACAAAATTTTGGGAACCCACATCACTTGTACCAAAATATTGCTGAGAATAGTATGTTTCAGAGGTAATTTTCAACTGAAGGTTAAGACTGTCCACATCTGTCAAGAGACAAAGTGAATGTGAACTGCTGTATGGAAAATGAATTTGCTCTGTAAACTTTTCACCCAAATCACAATAAAAATTTTAAAAAAAGGACTGTTCACACTCTCACTAATATATACACATTATTCCAACTCTGCTCCTTTTCAGTTAATTTTTCTCATCTTGTTTTTTTTAATTTAGCCATGCTGTGCTGATGTTAGTTGCAGTCAAGTCGATCCCAACTCATGACGACCTCATGTGTGTCACAATAGAACTGCTCCACAGTGTTTTCAAGGCTGTGGCCTCTCAGAAGCAGATCTCCAGGCCTGCCTTTAGAGCCCACTCTGGGTGCATTTGAACCATCAACCTTTCAGCTAGTACTTGAGTCCATAACCGTTTATGCTACCCAGAGACTCCTAATGTGTTTACATCATCAATGCCAATATTTGTATTTGAAACATCTCATTAATTATTTAACTATAATCAGCATGGAACCACACAATAACCATAGCAGCATATGTTGATATGCTCTGATGTGCTTGGGCTGTATCTCAGTCTTGGGAAGGAGTATGGCCTCTTTAGTTGTCTGCACCCTCTATTTGTAAAAACCAAGTCTGAATTTTCCCCCATTGTATCCCTGGAGTTCTCAGTAATCAATTTATTTCAAAAAATATATTTGTTGGATGAATAAATGGGTGATGAAACAAATTAATGAACAAATCAACTCTCAAGGAATGATTTTCAGCCCTAGATCCCAAACTCCCCATGATTGGAACATAAAACCTGTGACCAGACAGCTCAATCATGCCTACCTGACTGAGCTTCCATCCAGTATTTCACAAAGAGTTCTGCCCTAATTTCAATTGATTAGAAATATCTGATCTCACACTTACCTTAAAACTTTTGTTGCTGAAAGCTCACTGCCTACTCTTCTCCCGGTAAACAAATAGTAGCCTTGGCTCTACTCTCAGTTCATGGCCAGAGAAGTTGTCTCTCTGAGACATGATGAAATGTCAAAATCAACCCAGCAAAAGCAGAAGAAGTTTGGTATTAAAAACTTCCAATGAAGGTTTTCTCTCACATTTCCTCAATTAGTCTCACTCCCCTCTATAAACAAATAAGCTATTAAGCAAAGTCAAGCAACCTCAGTATAGAATCCACAACCTCAGTATAGAATCATAGAACATCCCAGCATTCACTACAAGAATTATATCTCTACATCCCTCTGCTATGCCAGGAAGCTTTCAGTGATTCACTTGACAGAGAAAACTGATGCTTCAATCATATCAGAGTAGGATCTAGCTCCATGTCCTTGATGAATAATATTAAAAATGTAAGTAGCTTCATACATATTTCAAAAGAGTATAAATATAGCAACCTAATTTCTTGTCTTTTTAATTTGAGAAAAGTTTGTGAGATCTTGCCAAAGAGGGGTCAAAAAGCCATTGTGGTTTTCTGATTCAAGAATGCAGACTTAGAGCAAGTGTTTATCTCCATCCTTTCCAACACCCTAATAAAATGATAATATATAAGCAAATTTATTACAGAAGAGAGAATTGAGAAGGTCCATCCAAAGATAAGAGATTTTCAACAAACATCTGAAATACTGAAACAGAGTAGAAGCTTGTTGACAGACAACAAAGAGCCCTGCAAAATGTGCAGAGGAGGAGGACAGCAGAGGAGAAAGTTCAGCTTCCAAGCCAGAGTCTAGAGAAGTTCTGGATGGAAGAGGGACAAAGGAGAGAAAGGAGTACAGGATAGAATTGTCTTCAGCCAACAGAGGAACTATGTGAAATTATAAGAGGATAGGGAAAGAGGGAATGAAGATTAATGGTCCTTAATCAAGCCTGCCATCTCCTCCATTCTCCAACTCCACAATCTACAAGGCAGCCCAGCTTTTCCCAGTGAAACACCAGAGCCCTCCAAATGAATGTACCAAGCTACTATGGAAATGTAGGGTTGGTGACATGACTTTTGGAGCTCCAGACTAAAGCCCTTTCCATTCTGACTTGTTGGGATCCTCAGACTAAAATCATGGCCCCTCTCCTGCTTTTCCTCAAGGGAAGCCTGCCAGCTGATAAACTCTTTCCCATGCACAGAGCTCACTGTACTCTTTCTTATTCACTAAAAAAACCTAACAGGGAAAAAGCTCTAAATACACATCAGTGGAGAAACCTAGACTCTTCTAATTCAACCAAGTCCTTGATTCTTAACCATGCTCAAACAACTGAAGATAACCAGACAGGAAGAAAAACAACAGCACTGAAGAAAAATTTCAAGAGATCAAACATACTAGTACATTTTCAACTTTTATAAATCAACGTGTGGACACATTTGAAATATTTCTTTTGGTTGTAGAATATAAAGTAAATATTATAACCTGAACAACGTAAAATTAAGGTGGAGTTGACACAGAGTGGGAGGGGGTGGAGAAAGAGAGGCAAAGACAAGGATGGAAGCTCTCCTGGCATCATCTTACAAGGCTGTAGGGGTGTCTGGTTCCTAAGTAGTATGAATGGTTTGGCTCAACTGCTAACCTAAAGATTGCAAGTTTGAACCCACCCAAAGGTAGTACAGAAGAACAGAGCTATCAATTTGCTTCCATTGAGATTACAGTCAAAAACAAAATAAAGCCCTATGGAGCAGCTCTACTATCTAACACATGGGGTTGCCACGAGTTGGAAATGATTCGATAGCAACTCACAACAGGGGATGCCTAAATTTGACATAATAAGAAATAGAGTGTATTAGTTAAAGATATAAATGTAGCTAACAGAAGAACTATATCAAAAAAGAGAGCGTGCAGTGGTAGTTAAATGCTCTTCTTTTAAATTCACAGATAAATACATAGATCAATAAATCAAATGACATGAAAGTAGTCACCAGAACAAAATAAAAACTAGTTATATTGCTTCTTCTGGGAAATGCAACTGGGGAGGTTGAGGCTGTACAGGGCACTGTTGTTTTTCATTACAAGCCTTTCTGTTGTGTTTCATTTTTTATCTTGTATATAAATTATTTTAATTAAAAATATTAAATCTGGGAATTAGTGGAAAAGGGAATTATTTTCACTGATCTGTTGTCTAATTTCCAATGATTTTTGGACATCATGTGCCATAACTTTGAATTAGTTTCTCAATGTATGCAGCATCATTAGATTGACTAAGTGGTCCTTAAGTAAATGAAGAGATCAGATCCATCTATTCAGAAACTGCTGGACAAATCCCATAGACATTGTCTCAGAGCAGTTAATATGTAACCCAAGGTGGAGATGCACCATCTTGGGCAGCCAGGTATTAAGAAAACATTGACAAACACCTCAAGGCTTCTAGTCTTGGTTCTGTCCACTATTTACTCTGTCTTTATCCCCCCCAAATCCTCATGCCTTTGATGTTTCACATTTCTCATTCTTTCTGATTAGAGAGGATTACAGTCTCCTTTATTCCTGACTTCACATTCAACCTTGGCTTGTCCAAAAATCCATCTCTGGTTTAATAACTCGATTCCAATTGCAACTTATTTCTTGGCTTTATGGTTGGCATTTTTGGTCCCAAATTGTTTCGTTGATCCCATCATCATCATCATCAAAATCTGTACACCACAGCCTGAGAGTGGCATAGGCCAGATCATTTCTGCAAACAACTACAGAATTCTGAAAATGTATGTATAATTACACTCCCTGAGGCTCATGCATGGACATCATAACTCTGGTAGTTCAGATTAAGGAAATATAACATAGCCAGAGACCTGGGCAATTCAAATTCATAGCATTCATCATTCTCAGAAGGATGTTTCAAGGGATTATCTCTATTCATACTGTAACTTGTAAATATTTTTCTCTATAGACCACTGTTAATTATTTAAATCATAGTTCATTTTAATCAACTAAATTAATTAATGCTGCAAAACACTACAATTTACATTTTACCATGCAATCCTAATTGCACACACTATAATGTATTTGTAAATCTGTTTATCTTACACTGAGCTTTATACATAGAAAGTATGTCAGATGAACAAGAAATATGATGATTATAATAATATTGTGTAAAGCATTTACCAATGATAATGCGAAGAAATGAGGTTTTATTAACCATCTTTGAGTTCAACCAGTTGTTGTTGTTATGTGCTGTCAAGTCAGACCCAACTCATAGCGACCCCTCCTTGGGTTTCCAAAGCAGTATCACTACGGAAGTAGATTGCCCCATCTTCCTTCCAAAAAGTGGCTGGTTGGTTTGAACTGCCAGCCTTCTGGTTAGTGCCTTAGGCACTATGCTACCAGAGCTCCTATTCAACCAGTAGTTGCTTTATATTACTTAAAAAATACTTCCCTCTTGAATACCCAAAACACCTTGGATACCCATTTATAAAATAAATATATTGATCTTTTCATAGAAGACTTAACAAAACTCAAAGTCATTATTTTAAAGAAAGTATTTCCAAAGATTCATTGTAGTCCAAGCAGCATGGGAGTGAAGTGAATGCATGTTGATTCCTTCTCCTCTACTCACTAGCTTCAAGAATTTGAGCAAGATTCTTAATCCTTCTGGGTCTCTGTTCTCTAAACATCCAACTGGGATACACCAGCAGCGTTTTTGTTTACAAACAAAAGAGACCAATTTAGGCTCACATAAACAGAAAAGTGTATTAGAAGGATATTGTGTCATAAAGTTTATGTTCTATATCCTAGTTAAGGTGACTACCATCTGGGGTCTTAGAAGCTTGTAAGTTACCATCTAAGATGTAAGATGTAACTATTAGTCTCTACTCATCTGGAGCAAAAGAGAAAGAAGGAAACCTAAGTTTCAAAGACAGAACTGATCTGTAGAATGAATTGCTTACATGAACCACAGCCTCCTCTACCCTAAGACCAGAGGAACTAGATGGTGCCCGGCTACCACTACCGAACATTCTGATCAGAGTCACAATAGATAGATCCTAATACAAAGGGAGAAAAATATGTAACAGAAGTCCAAATTTTCAGAAAATCCATATTTATTGGGCCCATTCAGAATGGAGGAATAGTTACGACTATTGCCATGAGCTACTCTTTAACCCTGGAACCAAAACTATCCCCTCGAGTCACCTTTCACCTTTCAATAGCAGGTTAGCTCATAAAGTAATGACTATCACCCTTGAGTAGTGTGCTCTTTTAAAAAATCATCTCTATGAGGCTGAATGGTCAACAAGAACTCTAAAGCATAGATGAGAATTGGGAGCACAGGGAGACTAGGTTACTGGAAACAGAACAACTACAATGGAAATAATGAGAATGTTGATCCAACATGAGAATGAAACCAATATCACTGAACAATATGTGTGGACATCGTTAAATGGGAACATTTTTGCTGTGTGCACTTCCACCAAAAACACAATAAGGTATTTTTTTAAAAAAATAAGGATGCTCAAAGACTGTAGGGAAACTCCATTATAGGTTCAAAACTTGATCAGAACCCAGGGGTAATTCGATCATAGTGATTTACAGAAAGTAGTCTTGTTTCTACCTCCCTTGCCTCTTCAGCCTATCACACTCACCTAGTTCTCCTTCCTAAGTTTGTCACACTTCTCCTACCTCTGGCCTTCGCATATGGTATTCACACAGCCTAAAACGCCCTTCTTCCCTTCTCCTCAACTTAAACCTGTTAGCAATCACCTTTCAATAAGAATCCGTTTTTTGCAAAACATTTAATTGATCTCTTTCAGAAGCCTTTCTCCATGAAAAACAGTGTGAAAGCACTGCAGTAAATAACTCTTTTCTAGCCTTGAGTGCTTTTCAACCCTAAGGGAGAGGGGTGAGAGATCTATAACATGATGTCATCCATGGCTTAAGAGTCCAGTCATCATGTCAACCTGTAAATTAAAACGTTAAGTGTGCCCCTCAGGAAAGATCACTATTTGCACCTCAAATGAGTCCAGCACAACACTGACTAAATTAAAGCAAGCTATTTCTTCCCTAAATCAGAGAGGAGTATTAATAATGCAGCAGAAAACATTTTCTGGACAGTCCAGGTTTTCAAGGTGAAGTTCCCATTTCTTGGCTGCACTTGGAGTCCTTCCGATTTACATTTTAACACGTGAGCAACTTCACAGCTCTCCATACACCGCAGGTGTAAGCAGTCAGCAGAGCCTCTCAGCCTCAGATGCTGTCACAGGAGCAGGGTAAGGAGCCCAGCGGTCACTGGACCAGTGGACAACCGTGCTGCAAGCAGAGCCGTCTGTGAGGACTGTCGCCAAAAGCACCTCCTCAGCCCCGTGCATGCAAGAGGGAAACTTTCACTAAATATGAGAGAGGATCTCAGTAAACAATATCAATTCTGTGAATTGCTGTCATTGTTGGCCATTGTTATACTTTTTCCGACCTTTACTAGGTGCTTTCAGGGATCCAAGGAGCCCTGGTGGTAGAGTGGTTAAAATGCTCAGCTGCTAACTGTAAGGTAGGTGATTCAAACACACCAGCCATTCTGTGGGAGGAAGATGTGGCAGTCTGCTGCCTTAAACACTACAGCTTTAGAAGCCCTGTGGAAAACCTCTGTCCTGTATGGGTGCTAATAAGCCAAAATTGACTCACAGCAATGGATATGAATTTGTTTGGTTCCAGAGGCCCCCATAATGAAACAATAATTATTTTTGTAGGGAAAGGTATACTAATGATGGCAAAAAGCATTCTCAAATCTGAACCATCTCTATCAAAATCCCTAAATCTTCTGCCCCAAGTCTGCCAGCAGAGTCCCCAGTCTTGCTCAAAATATCTCTTGCGGTAACCACAAGCTTGGCTACCTCTCCCTACACTCTCTGCCATAAGGCTCCTCCCTTCTGGAGTGACCAATGTACCTTAATATTTCCAAACACACACTAAACATAGCACAAGGCTGCTCCCACCAGTGCCTCCTTCCTCAGGTGGATGCAAACGCCTCCTTCACTGTATGCAGCTTGTTGCTACCATGGAGTTGATCCTGGACTGACAGTCAACAGAAGGAAACATTGCCTGCTCTGGCACCATCATGAGCAGTTGCAGCTCAGATCATTGTGATCTGAGGGTTATCTTTCGCTGATTTTCAGGAGCAAATTGCCAGGCCTTTCTTCCCAGTCCATCTTAGTCTGGAAGTTCCTCTGAAATCTGCTCAGCATTGTACCAATACGGAAGCCTCCACCGAGAGATGGGTGATGGCTGTGCATGAAGGGCACTCAGAGGCATGTCTGCAGAGAACAGTGCCCGTGGTCAATGCACCGAGACCACTGTTGTCTGGTTGATTCTGGCTCATAGTGACCATATAGAGTAGAACTGTCCTGTACGGTTTCTAAGGGCTGTAAATCTTTCCAGCAGATGGCCACATCTTTCTCCTGCATGCTTATGGCAATTAGTTTAAAGTTACTGAATGATTTCTCACAGTTGGTGATGAGAAATGTTATGGTGAATAGAAACTGCTCATTGGCACTGTCTCAAGTAGCCGCCAGGGCATGTGTCCCACCTGCCATACCCTAGATATGCCTCTGGGTGCACCAGCCAGAAACTGGGTCTACCACATGGAAGGCAAGGGTTCTACTGAACCGTCAGTGTTCCTGTCTGCAGCCTACTGTGCTAGAAAAGCTAGGCTCAGACTATATGCTCGAAGGTAATTAGTTTCTACCTCCCAGTCCCATACTGCTCTCTGTAGACCGTGTTCAAAAGCAGGTAACCTAGCTGAAGTTGGTTCTGTGAAATGAAGTTGTGCACCTTTTGTTTCTATAGGAACTTAGTGAGTCCACCAACACAGTATTTGGGTTTATAGGACAAGCTAAATGTCATATAGATAATAAGAGCTAGAGCTAGATACAGTGTATGCATGACATGATGACAGCAATTCTACAAACTTCATTAACAATCATTCTAATTTCTGGAGTTCATGTTTCGTGGTCGTATGGTTAGGTGCCATCAATTTGATTCTGACTCATACTGACCCTTTTTACAACGGAATGAAATGCCACCCCATCCTGCACCATCCTATCATTATTGTATTTGACCCCATTGTTGCAATCCATCTCATTGAGGGGCTTCCTCTTTTTCACTGACCCTTCTGCTTTACCAAGAATGATGTCTTTCTCCAGGGACTAGTTCCTCCTGATCACATGTCCAAAGTCCATTAGACAAAGTCTCACCATCCTCACCTCTAAATAACATCCTGTCTATACTTCTTCCAAGACAGATTTGTCCATTCCTCCAGCAGTCCATGGTATGTTGAATATTTTTCACCAACAGTATAATTCAAGTACATCAATTCTTCCTCAGTCTTCCTTATTGTCCAGTTTTACATGCATGTGAGACAACTGAAGATACTCTGGCTTAGTCAGGCACACCTTAGTCCTCAAGGTGACATCTTTGCTTCTTAACACTTTAAAGCAGTCTTTTGCAGCAGATTTACCCAATACAATATGTCTTTGATTTCTTGACTGTTGCTTCCATGGGCATTGATTGTGGATAAGTAAAATGAAATCCTTGACAATGTCAATATTTTCTGCATTTATCATGATGTTATTTATTCGTCCCATTGTAAGGATTTTTTTTTTCTTTATGTTGAGGTATAATCCTGACTGAAGGCTTTGATTTTCATCAGCATGTGCTTCAGGTCCCCTTTGCTTTCAGCAAGAAAGGCTGTGTCATCTGTATATCATAGGTTGTCAATTCCTCCAATCCTATTGCTGGGTTCTTCTTCATGTAGTCCAGCTTCTCAGATTATTGGGTTTAGAGGACAAGGTACATTACATTTTTAATTACATTTTGTTTTACATTTATACAGATAGAATACATATGGTGAAAGGATACAACCCTGACACACATCTTTTCTGATTTAAAGTCATGCAGTATTCACTTGTTCTGTTCGAACTGCCTCTTGGTCTTGGACTGTCAAGAGGCAGTCATGTTTTGTAGATGTCTATATTCACAAACGTATATACACATTGTATTTCACTTGCTCTCTCCCTGCCACCTACGGCCATGGTTCTCAGTTGTCACCTGTAAATGGTGGCTCACACGTATGTGTTCTTTCTCATTTACACACTCTCAAGTGTATATTTTCAGCCCATTCATCTTCTCTTAGCTCTAGTCTTGCATGTCTATCTGATATCTTCTCAAACTCAAAATGTCTAAGCTAAACACTTGTCAAATTATCATTCTTCTTCAGCTTCCCTTGGGCAGGGTGGGATTAAGAGAATGCTTGATCTCTTCTAAGTGTTCTCCATTAAACAACCAGCCACTGAGTAGTATATAAAATAGAAATCTAAGAGTCACCTTTTCCCCTTCTTTCTCCTTCACTCTTAGAGTCCAATCTATCACCAAGTACTCTATATTTTATCACATATTTCTCCAGTCAAACACATTCTCTCCATCTCTTAACATTATTAGAGTCCAAGCCATATAGGAGGCTGAATATTTTTCCATTGTAATTTAATTAAGCAGTAACTAAAGTTGGGGATATAAAATAAAAATTACTCCACATTCTAAAAAGACCACAAAACAGTTCTGGGCCAGATGCCTTCTCAGAGTTTATTACAACGTGTCAAACCAGCTCTGATTCGCCTGCCATTATCCCACTACCTCCCTCAAGTCAATGTAAGTAAATGACCATGAGGAGGGAGAGAAATCAGGAGAAAAGTTGGAGTTACAATTAGTGGAGATTTCTTTAGTTTTCGGATCCACCCATCACCCCATGGACACCACAACCACCCTACAAATTCAACTGAAGAGGGTGCCAAGAAAACCTCTTGTAGAGTTTGGAGGGTGGCCTCTCTTAGCTTCTCTTTTTGTGGCAATCTTTTCTATCTGCTACTTGAGTGAAGAGGAAAAAGAACTGGAGACAGATATCAATTCATACGTGCAGCTAAGAAACAGCCTGGATTGCCTCATTTGCTTGGATAAGGATGAGTAAGTGTCCCACGGGTCCAGTAAAGGCCATGGAAGTTATCCGGGTATGAGTCATCTAGCCAGTACCTCATGCAAATAGACTGGCTGCTGGACAAGGAGAAGCCAGGAGCAAGAAGCCATGGATGGAACATGAAAAGTGGGGAGTAAGAGCAGAGAAGCAACTAGGCAGTGAGGAGGCCACTGTAATGCTCTGTGAAGGACCCACATATGTGTTCCACAAAAGGCAGTGACATTTGGAAGCCAGCTTCAAAGAGGATATCTTCAATTAGTTGGAATTCACCAGAGAAACAATAATGGCCAAGAAAGAATGGCACCATTACTAGCTAAAAGAGAAAGTATTGATAGGCTTCTTTTTCTTTTAATGTTTTCTCTAAGTTCTCAGCATACACAGATGGGGCAAGAAGCTGTGAAAACACAGACTCTGTCCGCACCAAAAGTGCTTCTGGCCAAAGCCTGGATGGTACTGAGAGGAAGGGAGAAGGAGAGCCCAAAAGTGAACATAAGATTGAAGATTTGCATGAGCTCAACATGAACTAGACGAAATGACTGAAAGTGCCACAGAGATATGGGTTCCAGATATCACTAGGGAAGGGGAAGAGAGATGCAACAGGCTTTATCTGAAGAAGGTAAGAGGTGAGAATATGCTAACGGGAATATAGACTTTTTAATAAACTAAATATTCAAAGCTACAATCATCCTTCACCTAAAACAATGTAATAAATTACTGAGAGATCTATCAGCATCCACTCTGGTCTCCCTCAAACATGATTCTTCTAAAAAAGTATATAAGGTTATGTCACCCTCTTGCCCTTGATTAAAATCCTTCAATTTTAAGACCTGCTAGTTTTCAGACCAAAACAAAAGGCCTTAGTTTGAATTATGAAGACCATCAATGTCTAGATGCTACCCAACATCCCAGCATCTTCTTGTGCCATGTTTGTCTCCATTTCTCCTTATCATATTCTTTGCATGTAAAAGCACCCATCTAAATAACTACACATCCATATAACACATATAGCACTCAGAGGAAGCTAACACACTAGGGGGTTTGTGCTTTGCAAAAATCATATACTGTGTGTGTGTTATTTGCATTAAAATAAGGTCCTCCAGTCTTCTTTCAGTCCCTCATAGTTTCCATGCTCTCCTCTACCACACAGGACTTCAGCACATGATTTTCTCTCTGAATTTGCTTTCATTTGATCTCATTAACTCTTAATCGTCCTTCTAATCTCAGATCAAATATCATTTCTTCAGAGCATCCCTTCCTCTCTTTGCTAACTAGGTTACACCC
This sequence comes from Orycteropus afer afer, assembly GCF_000298275.1. NCBI lineage: Eukaryota > Metazoa > Chordata > Mammalia > Tubulidentata > Orycteropodidae > Orycteropus > Orycteropus afer. The sequence continues at coordinate 9,590,533 of NW_006921688.1, read as the reverse complement.
CATGATTAAAACTCTCATCATACCGTGGATCACTCCTTCTAATATTTGTCACAGGACAATTTTATATTGAAATATATTTTGAATTCTGTCTCTTTCTGCACTCCTCAATCTCTCCAACATTAAGCTCTGAGATGGCAAGGGACCACGTCTGTTACTGCTCATTTTTGTATTCCCTACAGTTTCGAGGGGAGCTTTGGTAGCATAGTGACTAAGGCACTGGACTGCTAACCAGAAGGCTGGTGGTTCAAACCCACCAGCCACTCCTCGGAAGGAAGATGGGGCAATCTGCTTCTGTAGTGATACTGCCTGGGCAATGCAAGGAGGGGTCGCTATGAGTCGGGGACGACTCAATGGCACACAACAACAACAACAACAGGTTGGAGCACATGGTGCATAAGTCAATATTTGCTAAATGAATGAATTGTAAGTGAATATGATCATAAAAATAAATATAAATATGAGAAATCCTGGAATTCATCAATAACCTTTCTCTTACTCAATAAGGATTCATATTATTAATTATGCCAATGATCTTAACAATCTTGGTTAATTAAGTTAAAGGCCATAACAGTTTGGAAAGTTGCCTCTGAGCCCAAAGATGCAAAAATGATCTCAAAGCTTATGATTCCAGTGCCCAGGCCACAGATGCTGCTCCCTGATCAGAATCTGGATAAATCCACTAGGGGAGAAAAGGTGGAGAAAATTACACAGACCCACTAACAGGACCTACATCCCAATACAAAACAGAAGGGAAATTATACAAGCAAAAACACTACAACAGTGGATGCTGTTATTGTCATGTGCTGTTGAGTCAGCTCCGACTCATAGCGACCCTGTGTACAACTGAATGACTGGGACAACAGTGGATATATAGTAAAAATCCAGTAAATGTTAGAGAATTACTATATATGCATAACATGTTTATTGGTCAAAAAATTATGATCATATGCATACAAAATTCAATTTTAATTTCTTTTCTATTTAATTTTTAAAAACATATTAATATTTAAAAAATTCTGATCAAGCTAATCTTCATGTACTTTTAATAGCAGACTTGTAAAATGTTATTGTTGTATTTAAAATATAAGAAAAACATTCTAGGAAGTCCGATTTCCTAGAATGTTTTTCTTAAATTTTTAACAACTTAATGGCACACTGTTTCATTAGAATTCAGAACAATATGAAATTGGTTAAACTCATTTTATATTTCAATCTGAACACCGTTGAATCTTACGGACATACAGCAACCAAACTTGTCAGGTATCAGATAGATGGAAAACTACTCAGATTTCTCCCAAATTGGTAGCTAATAAAAATTGTCATGGCTCAGTAGTATTTTGTGTTTCTGATACTGAAGCAATGTCAATCCTAGATGAGGTTATTCTTGGTGTGAAATTGGCTGCTCAACTCTGGGAAAACCATTTGAAAAATAACTTCATATTTTTAAGGTTATTCTTAATGTGATTAAATAATTTCCAAATGACTGGTCCAGGCTAAAGAATTTTCATTCCTTTCTGGAAAGAACTTCAGTGCTTTTTCAACCCCAGAATATCATCATCAATCTACAAAATAGATCATAAACTCAAACATGAAAGTGAGAGCCATACCTTATATGTACATCAAAGGTTCAGTCTGTGTCAAACAGTGACAAGTTCTAAAAAAAAAAAAAAAA
>NW_006921688.1:9563025-9564348 GCF_000298275.1 Orycteropus afer afer | reverse complement strand
TTCTGAAAGAAAAAAATCTCCAATATAATTCTTGGTTGTATAATTATATTCTTGGTTATTATATTCAAGAATTATATTCTATTCATAAGGTTTTCACCTTATGAATAGCAGTGAAACACTGTGTGATGTCCTGGAAAGAACTATATACCCTGCAAAACTATCCCTCAAATATGATAGTGATATTAGGAGATTTATAGATAAGCAGGAATTAAGGGAATTTGTTAAAATCAGTCCAACCTTACAAGAGATTTTAATGGGAGTCCTTCTGATAGAGAACCAACAACAGCAAATAACAACTGATAATTAACACACATGATGACACAACCAAGAAACCAACCCAGTTATAGAAGTATCCAAAGTAAAATAAACTTACAAAACTGTAAACAGAGAACCAGACACATCAATTGGTAAATGAGGACAATTACAAACCAAACATAGGTAATAAATAGTGTAGTGACAGAACTTCTAAATGGTGAGAAAGTCAAGAAAATTGTGAGACAGAGCAGAATATTTTAAACTTGGGAAGAAAATAATAAATCACAGGGTAATCTCAAAGAAAAATAATAAAACTTCATATCAAAATAAAAAACACAACAAGAACAAATATTTAGCAAATACTAAAACAATAGCAACAAAGGAGATAATAACACAATTCATAAACAAATTGAGCTCAGCACAGAAAATTAAATGGAACAAAGAAATCAGCAAAGCCATGAAAAAACATATAACAAAATGGCATCAATAAATTCATGCTTGTCAATAGTTACACTGAATGTTAATAGATTAAATGCACTACTCAAGAGACAGAAAGTTCAATGTTTCTACAAGTGTATTTGTATGTTTTGTAAGAATTTCCAAGTATATAATAGAGCTGACAAGGGACAATGTTGTAGTCCCTTCTTGGCCACAGCCAGCTACCCAAAGGGAGCAAGTAGTTTGACCTGTGCACTCAGGACCATAGAAGCAGGGGACATAAAGCTCAATTGGCATAACATAGTACACAAAAACATTGTTCCACATCCTACTTTGGTGAGTAGCCACTGGGATCTTAAAAGCTTGCAAGCAGCCATCTAGATGCAACAATGGGTCTCTCCTCATCCAGAGCAAAGAACAATGAAGAAAACCAAAGACAAATGGAAACAATTAGCCCAAGGGATAGGTACACTATGCAATCCTCAGCCTTTATGACTATGAGACCAGAAAAACTAGATGGTGCCCAGCTACCACTGTCAACCACTTATAGGAGGATCTATGCTGGAGATCCTGGATAGAGTGGAAGAACAACGTGGAACAAAACTCAAAATCATTAAAAAAAAAAAAAAA
>NW_006921688.1:9556321-9562290 GCF_000298275.1 Orycteropus afer afer | reverse complement strand
ATGCCCATGCACCCAATGAAAGAGTCCCAAAATACATAAATAAGACTTTACAGAATTGAAAAGACAAATAGATGACTCCACAGTAATAGTAAATCCAAAGAGAAAAAAAAAAAAAAAACCCACTGCCATCGAGTCCATTCTGATTCATAGTGACTCCCAATGGGTTTCCAAGGTAATAAATCTTTATGGAAGAGAATTTCAATAAAAGATCGAATAACTGGAAAGAAACTCAACAAAGATGCTGAAGAGCTAAACAATACTATCAACCAACTTGACCTTATAGACATCTACAGAGCACTCCACCCCAAAACAGCAAGCTATATATTCTTTGCCAGCACATGTGGAACATTCCGCAGGATAGACATTATGTTTGGTCACAAGCAAGCCTCAATAAATTTAAAAGCATTGAAATACTGCAAAGCATCTTCTCGATCACACTGCTAAAAAATTAGAAATCAACACTAGGAAGGCCAATGGAAAAAAACAGCAAACACATGGAAACTGAATAACACCCTCCTTCAAAACAACTAATAGAATAAATTTTAAAAATGAAATTGAAAAATTCCTTGAATCAAATGAGAATGAAGATATAACGTACAAAAATCTTTGGGACACAGCAAAAGCACTGTTCAGAAGGCAGTTTAGAGCAATAGATGCACACAACAAAAAAGAAGAAAGATAAAATCAACACCTTAACACAACATCTCCAAAAATTACAAAAAAGAGCAGCAAAAAAAAAAAAAAACCCTATAATCACCACAAGAAAAGAAATAATAAAGATTCATGCAGAAATAAATGAAAAAGAAAATAGAAAGACAATTGAAAAAAAAAATCAACAAGGCTAGAAGATGGTTCTTTGAAAAGACGAATAAAATTGACAAACCACTGGTAAACTTCACAAAGGAAAAGATGCAAATACACAAATAAGAAATGAAATGAGTGATGTCACAATAGAACCACAGAAATGAAAAGAATAATATCAGGATACTATGAACTGTACTCCAGCAAATTTGAAAACCTAGAAGAAATGGACAGATTTCTACAAACACACTACTAACCTAAACTAATATAGACTGAGTTAGAAAAGCTGAAGCCTCATAGCAAAAGAAGAAATTGAACAAGTCATAAAAAAATATTACCAACAAAAAAGTCCTGGCCCAGATGGTTTCACTGGAGAATTTTACCAGTTATTCAAAGAGGTGACACCAATCCTACTCAAACTATTCCAGAACATAGAAAAGGATGGAATCCTCCCTAATACATTTTTGGAAGCAAGCATAAATCTGATACCAAAACTAGGTAAAGACACCACCAGAAAGGAAAACTGCAGACCAATATCTCTCATGAATATAGATGCAAAAATCTTCAATAAAATCCTAACCAACAGACTTCAACAACATATCAAATACTACTAATAATAATACATTGTGACCAAGTGGAACTCATACCAGGTATGAAAAGATGGTTCAACATTAGAAAAACAATCAACGTAATCCATCATAGAAGTAAAATCAAGGAAAAGAATCACATGATTACATCAATAGATGCAGAAAAGGCATTTGATAAAATCCAACACCCATTCCTGATAAAAGAAAAAAGAACTCTCAGAAAAATAGGAAAAATAGAAGGGAAGTTTCTCAGCATAATGAAAGGCACATATGCAAAACCAACAGCCATCACTCTCAATGGAGAGACTGAAACCACTTCCCTTGTGAACAGGAACCAGACAAGGATGCCCTCTATCTCCACTTCTATTCAACATTTTATTGGAAGTCCTAGTCAGGGCAATAAAGGAAGGAAGAGCTATCAAAGACATTCAAATTGTAAGGAAGAAGTAATACTATCCCTACTTGCCAATCACAGAAGAACAAATATTGTATTAGTCCACTATTGTAAAAAGTCAAGGATAGGTTTATACATAGAAGGAAACTTTCTTTGTTGGTTACCAGTGATGGGAGGGGATGGGAAAGAAAATTTCTAGATAGGTTGAAAAAAATATATATATATTTGTTTGGAAGGCATTGAGTTTATGTTAATAGGTGATGGAATATTTTAGAAAAGGATAGCAATAATAATGGCACAACATGCCACCACAGTAAGAGAAACTGACAGACAACTGGTAGAACATGAAAAAGGCAATCAACATCCCTGAGTTATAAAGATGGAAGTTGTTATTTAGTGAATGTCGTGTTGTATGTTTTCACCACAAGAAAAGTAAAAATAAATAAATAAGAGGAAGACTCTTAAGGAGCTGGACTGACACAGTGACTGCAACAATGGTCTCAGGCACAGCAGGGACTGTGAGGCTGGCGCAGGACCAGGCAGGGTTTTGTTCTGTTGTCCACGGGGTCACCAGGAGTTGGAGGTGACTCTACAACACCTAACATCAACAACCTACAGAGGCATGCAGGTTGCCTGCTCCTAATACTTCAGATAAAACTCTCCAAGAGTTTCATACTTTACTATCCATAAAAGTGTGTATTAATTTGGTTTTTTTTTTACTTTCCTAATTCAAAATAGCATAGAAAGAGTATTTGATAAATATATTAAATATACTATGACTAAATTATATTTAATTGTCCAGTGACTATTAAACAAACATTGTCATTTCTTAAAGATATTCCATTAAAAGTTCTGAAATAAGGAGAAATGGAAGCTTTTCTTTTCAAAATGGAAGTCATTTTTTAAAAGGATTTCCAATTATCTTTAATTTTTTTTTTTTTTTTGCTTATCTGTTTCCAACAGCCAGACTCCCCAGCAAACCTCTCCCACTCAAAAGCATTAAAATAGACATGTAAAAATGGGAAAGGGATATATGTCTTGATATGAAAACAGGAGTGGGTTGGTTGCCTCAGGTCCATTTCCTTCTGGAGGATTAAACTGACACCAATCCTGAAAAACACACAGAGAAAACCCTCCTTTCCCCAGACACACACACATCATTTTAGTATTGTAGTAGGAGATAAGAGCCTTAGTTAATAGCCCAAACTTAGAAGAGGGAGACGTTAACTTTTACTTACTAAGATGACAGGTTAAACATAAACAATGTTTGGTTGCATACATTCAAGGTCCTAAGGATGATATCATATCCTTTAGTAACATCATTCAAGTAATAAAAGAAAGTAATTTACAGGACATTTGCCAAAAAGAGAGAAGATTTAGAAGTGATGCTTTTGTTGTTGTTATGTGCCGTCGAGTCATAGCGACCCCTCCTTGGGTTTCTGAGGTAGTATCACTATGGAAGTAGATTGCCCCATCTTCCTTCCGAGGAGTGGCTGATAGCTGATCTAAAAATCAAAAACTCACAAACAGTTTACATTGGTCTCAACCAGACTTATTTCAAGGAATGAGGGGAAAATACCTCTTGACAGTATGTAATCTCCTTGTGCCCCTGTTGTTGTTAGGTGCCAATGATTCAGCTCTGATTGATAGTGATGGTACGTACAACAGAACAAAACACTACCTGGTCTTGTGCCATTCATACAATCCTTGCTATGCTTAATCCCATCCTCACAGCCACTGTGTCAATGCATCTTGTTGAGGGTCTTCCCCTCTTTCACTGACCCTCTACTTTTCCAAGCATGGTATCCTTCTCCAGGGAATGGTCCCTTCTGACTACATGACCAAAGTAGCTGAGACAAAGTCTCGCCATTCTTGCTTCTAAGGAACATTCCGACTGCACTTCTTCCAGGACAGATTTCTTTGTTCTCTGGCAGTGCATGGTATATTCAATATTCTTCACCAACATCACAATTCAAAGGCATCAACTCTTCTTCAGTGTTCCTCATTCATTGTCCAACTTTCACATGCATATGAGGCAATCAAAAATGCCATAGCTTGGGTCAGGCTATTGAGTCCCTAGTGTAGTCTTATTAATAATGAAAATGGCCAAACAACAACAAAACACAGATCTAGGAAAATGCTTGCCTTCACTTCTAAAAGAAATGGGCAAATCTTTTCTGAATTTGAATTTGAGGGACTATACCCATAAAAATAAGGTGCTCTGCTGGGCAGTGCCTAAGGCATTTGACTGCTAATCAGAACATCTGTATTTCACACCCAGCAGCTGCTCTGTGGAAGACAGATGGGGCTATCTACTTCCCTGAAGATTTATCTCCTTAAAAATGCAATGTGGGTCATTATGAGTTGGAATCAACTGGATGGCAGTGGGTGTACCCATAAAATAGGTCTCTGGGTGGTGCAAACTGTTTGCTCTCAGCTACTAAATGAAAGATTTGTGGTTTGAAACCACCCCACAGAGCTATCTTCTTCCATTAGATTACAGCCAGGAGAACCCTGTGGAGCACAGTTCTGCTCTGAAGCACATGGGGTCACAAGTTGGAACCAACTTAATGGCAATGGATTTGATTTTGGTTTATATCTATAAAATAGCCCCTATAGATGCAGATGGTTAACATGCTCAGTTGCTAACCAAAAAATTGAAGGTTTGAGTCCACCCAGATGGACATCAGAAGAAAGAGTTCATGATCTACATCCAAAAGCATTAGTCATTGAAAACATTATGGAGCATAGTTCTACACTAATATCCATGGGGTAGCAATGAGTCAGAATCAACTCTGCAGCATCTTATTTACTGGTACCCATAAAATAGGATGGGGAAACAGGATAACACCTTACAACAATGCCTGAAGGGTTTTGGTAATGTCTGAGTGCAGAAGTACTTGGTAGACTATACTCAATTGTGCCCAAGAAGGCAACATCTAACTGATGTTAATGTTTAGGAAAAGGTATATCACTCAGGATGCATCATCCCACGTGTTTGTTTTTTGTTCTTTTTAAACATGACCACAATCTCTGGTGCAAGTCCTACTATGCAAAAGAAGGGAATTCTCAAGTAAAAGTTCTTCACTAATTCCTGTCCCTTAATTGCAAAGAAGAGGGCATTTAAGTTATAAAAGGAATTCTGCTCTCAGCAAAGTGTGGTGGTTGTTTGAGAAATCCTAATGAGTATATGGCTGAGCACACACACACTTTCAAAAGCATACCTGAGAGAAGGTGGCTGAGAAAGCAGTCAGCTCACTGACTAAACCATCTCTAGCAAAGAGGAGTGCTTTAATTTTGTGATCAATCATCATCTGGAGTTCTCATTTGCCATAAATTTAAAAAATAAAAAACATTATCATAATATTTGAAAGCATCAATCACACAAAAAAATTTCTATACACTCTTGATAAAGGGACATAGCTACCTCAACTGGAAATGTACCTACATGTATTTGTATTTTTAAGTATAATAACATGTATAGTAATGAGTATGCTAACCTATGGGAGCTCTGGTGATGTAGTGCCTAAGGCATTTGACTGCTAACCAGAAGGCTAGTGGTTCATACCCATCAGCCACTCCTCTCAAGGAAGTTTGGGCAATCTACTTCCATAGAGATACTGCCTCAGAAACCCAAGGAGAGGTCGCTATGATTGGCATTGTCTCAGTGGCAGTGAGTTATGCTAAACTATCTATTTTATGTTATTTAATTTTATATTTCATGTAAGTCCCCAGACCTAATATTTGTAGATTTGTTTTAATTTATCTTCTCTAGCATGCAGTAGAGAGTAATCTCCCCTTTAATATATAAATAAAAATTGTCTGCTGTTGTTGCTAGGTGCCTTTGAGTTTGTTCCAACTCACAGCGGCCCTGTGTACAACAGAACGAAACGCTGCCCAGTCCTGCACCATCCTCACAATTGGTGCTTTGCTCGAGCCCATCATTGCAGCCACTGTGTCATTCCGTCTCATTGAGGGTCTTCCCCTTGTTCACTGGCCCTCCACTTTACCAAGCATGATATCCTTCCCTAGGGACTGGTTCTTTCTGAAAACATGACCAAAGTACAAGAGACAAAGTCTCTCTTTTTGCAGTTTATATTTTCTTCCAAAATTCTTGTAAGGTTTTTTCTGTGTTTTCTTTGGTCTGTCTCTCAATCCTTTGAAGATACCTAAAGATAATTCTTTTG
>NW_006921688.1:9545957-9549431 GCF_000298275.1 Orycteropus afer afer | reverse complement strand
ATTAGCAGTAAGAATAAGGCCAGGGACTGACTATGGAACTCATTATCAATTCCTCTTATGCAAGTTGAAGTTGAAGCTGAAGAAAATTAAAACAAGTCCACAAGAGATAAATTCAACTATGAGTATATCCCACATGAATTTAGAGACCATCTGAAGAACAGATTTGATGCCCTGAACACCAAAAAACAAAGAACAGAGGAGGTATGGGGTGACATTTAGAACATCATACATGAAGAAAGCAAAAAGTCATTAAAAAGACAGGAAAGAAATAAATTACCAAAATAGATATCAGAAGAGACCCTGAAACTTGCTCTTCAATGGAGACTAGCTAAAGCGAATGGAAGAAATGATGAAGTAAAAGATATGAACAGAAGATTTTAAAGGGTGGCTCAAGAAGACAAAGTAAAGTATTAATAATGAAATGTGCAAAGACTTGGAGTTAGAAAATCAAAAGAGAAGAACATGCTCAGTGTTTTGCAAGTTTTGAGAATGGAAGAAAAATTCGAGCCTTGAGTTGCAATGCTGAAGGACTCTATGGGCAAAATACTGAATGACACAAGAAGCCTCAAAGCAAGATGGAAGGAATATACACTGTACAAAAAATAATTGGCTGTCAGCTAATAATTTCAGGCTGTTGTTGTTAAGTGCTGTCAAGTCGTCTCTGACTCATAGTGACCCTAGGCACAGCAGAATGAGACACCGCCTAGTCCCGTGTCAGCTCAGCGATGCCTGCTATACTTGACACCATAGCCACTGCCACTGCATCGATCCATCTTGTTGAGGGCCTTCCCCTCTTTCGTCAACCCTCCACCTCACCAAGCATGAAATCCTTCTCCAATGAAAGGTCCCTTCTGATAACATGACCAAAGTAGGTGAGACAAAGTCTAGTCATTCTTGCCTCCAAAGAGCATTCCAGCTGCACTTGCTCTAGGGGAGATCTGTTAGTTCTTTTAGCAGCCCATGGCCCTTTCAACATTCTTTGCCAGCACAACTCAAAATTATCAATACTTTTCCTGTCTTCCTTATTCACTGTCCAGCTCTCACATGCATATGAGGTGATTGAAAATATCATTGCTTGTGTCAGGTGCACCTTAGTCCTCAAGGAGACATTTTTGCTCCTCAGCACTTGACAGAGGTCCTTTGCAGCTGATTTGCCCAGTGCTATGCATCATCTGATGTCCTGACTGTTGCTTCCATTGGCATTGATGGTAGGACCAAGCAATGTGAAGTCTTTGACAACTTCCATCATTTCTACATTTATCGTGCTGCTGCTTATTGGTCCAGTTGTGAGGATTATATATATATTGAGATGTAATCCATACTGCAGACTATATTCTTCATTCTTCATCAGTAAGTGCTTCAAGTCATCCTCACTTTCAGCAAGCAAAGTTGTGTTGTCAGCATACTGCAGATTGTTAATGATTCTTCCTCCAATCTAAATGCCACATTCTTCTTCATATAGTCCAGCTTCTCAGATTATTTGCTTAGCATACAGATTGAATAAATATGGTAAAAGGATACAACCCTGATACACTCCCTTCTTGACTTTAAACCATGCAGTGTCCCCTTGTTCTGTTTGAATGACAGCATCCTGGTCTATGTATAGGTTCTTCATGAGTACAATTAAGTGTTCTGGAAATCCCATTCTTCTCAATGTTACCCACAATTTGTTATGATCCACATAGTCAAATGTCTTTGCATAGTCAATAAAACACAGATGAACATCTTTCTGGTTTTCTTTGCTTTAAGCCAAGATCTGTCTGACATCACCAATGATAACCCTTGTTCCACGTCCTCTCTGAATCCAGCTTGCACCTCTGGAAGTTCTCTGTCAGGATACTGCTGCAACTGTTTTTGAACTCTTCAGTAAGATTTTCTTGCATGTGATATTAATTATACTGTTTGATAGTTTCCAAATTCTGTGGGATCACCTTTCTTTGGAATGGGTACAAATATGGATCTCTTCCAGTCAGTTAGCCAGCTAGCTGTCTTACAAATCTCTTGGTATAACTGAGTGAGTGCCTCCAGTGGGGCATCCATTTGTTGAAAAATCTCAATGAATGTTCTGTCAATTCCTGGAACCTTGTTCTTTGCCAATTCCTTCAGTGCAGCTCCAACTTCTTCCTTCAATACCATTAGTTCTTGGTCATATGTCACCTCTTGAAATGGATGAAGATCGACAAGTTCTTTTCAGTACAGTGACTCTGTGTATGCCTTCCATCTTCTTTTGATGTTTCCTGCATCATTCAATATTTTGTCCATAGAAAATATTGCAATATTGCAACTTGAGGCTTAAATTTTCTCCTCAGTTTTTTCAGCTTGAGAAATGCTGGGTGTGTTCTTCTCTTCTGGTTCTCAAACTCCAGGTCTTTGCACATTTCATTATAGTAATTGGTTTTGTCTGCTTGAGCTGCTCTTTGAAATCTTTCATTCAGCTGTTATATCTTGTCGTTTCTTCCATTTGTTTAGATACTCTCCATTCAAGGGCAAGTTTCAGAGTCTCTTCTGACATCCATTCTGGTCTTGTCTTCTTGTCTCATCTTTTTAATGATGTCTTGCTTTCTTCATGGATGATGTTCTTGATGTCATCCCACATCTTTGGCAAGAGGTGGGGAAAAACCTCAATATCTTCAGCCAAAACAAGGCCAGAAGCTGATTGTGGAACAGATCATCATCTGCTCATATGCAAGTTTAAATTAAAACAAATCCATGAGAGCCAAAATATGATCTTGATTATATCCCTTCTGAATTTAGAGACCATCTAAAGAATAGATTTAATGCATTGAACATCAATGACCGAAAACCAGAAGAATTGTGGAATGACATCAAGAACATCATTTCAAGAGACAGAATATAATCAAGAACTGTTGGCAATGAAAGAAGTCTAAGCTGCACTGAAGGCAATGGTGAAAAACAAAGCTTCAAAGCATTGATGGAATACCAATTAAGATGTTTCAACAAACATGCAATGCTAGAAATGCCAGGGCATATATGCCAAGACATCTAGCTGGTCAATTGACTAGAAGAGATCAATATCTGTGCCCATTCTAAAGGCAGGTAGTCCAGCAGAATGCAGAAATTATCAAAAAGCATTCTTAATATCACATGAAATTAAAATTTTTCTGAAGATAAAAACAATTGCAGCACTATCTCAACAGAAAACAGCCAGAAACTCAAGAAGGTGTGGAATGAGGGATATCATTGCTGATTTTAGACAGACCTTGGCTAAAAGCAGAGAATACCAGAAAAATGTTTACCTGTGTTTTATTGACTATGCAAACGCATTCAACTGTGTGGATCATAATGAATTATGGATAAGAGTGGAAGAATGGGAATTCCAGAACATTTAACTGTGCTCATAAAGAGCCTTTACAGGGAGTTCCAGCAAGATAGCAGAATAGGCAGACAAGCTACACAGACCCTTTACAACAAAGCAATAAAAAACCAATTGAAACCTATACAGAAGATGATCCC
>NW_006921688.1:9542040-9545857 GCF_000298275.1 Orycteropus afer afer | reverse complement strand
TTTTTTGGTATTTTCACACAAATTCTTCTGCTAGTTGGGGTTTAGTCCACTTCTGTATCCTTCCCTTCAAGGCTCAGGGGTCCAAGGTTATCTTCTGTGCCTGTGTTAATTGGTTTCCCTTTTCTTTGTTTAAGAGGGTCTGTGCAGTCCTTCTGCCTAGTCCGCCATCTTGCCGGAACTCCTCTTTTTGCAGTTTAAGATTGGAAATTGGATTTCACCATAACTTGACAGCATGTAGTTAGCAAAGAATACGCATTCATCAACAACATTTGATCGATCCATTAGTGATAAAATTATCTGTAACTAAACAGGTTGCTTCAAGAATCATATGGTAGGCCTTCAATATAAAGTCACAAGAGAAGCATCAAATTTCCAATCCTAAACTGCAATACCTGTTGTTTTATCTTGTACCCCCTGCCACTCAGAGGGGGTCATATTAGTGACTTCTGGCCTTGGATGTCCTGCTCTAATACATTTACCAAGTAACTCATAGGCTGACAGATTTAAGTGGGGTCATTGCAAGTGAAGGTTCTAGAACTGGATTCAACTGACTCAGACTTTAGCGTAAGGAGCTAACTGTTTCTTATGAGCCAATGCCCAGTAAACTATTATGCCATAAAAAAAAAAAAAAAATCAGAATTACTTAAAGCCACAATAATTTATCTACCTTACAAATCTAAAATTTGGGCAGGGCTCAGTGGAGATGACTCATCTCTTTGCTATCCTCTCTGAGTCTTAGCTGAGATAACTCAAATAGCTAGAGGATGGAACAACTGAGAGAACATTGGGTATCTCTTCATATGGGTCTCTTTATATGGTCTCTCCATGTAGTTTGACTTTCCCCACAGTAGGCAGCTTTGGGATCATTGGATTTCTCATATGGTTGCTTAGGGCTTCAATAGAAAAAAGTAGAATCTTCCAAACCTCTTAAGATGATAGACTCAGAGCTGGTTGTGCACCACTTCTGCCATACTTTATTGGTTGAGAAAGTTATAAGCCATCCCATATTCAAGGGGAGAGAAATTAGAACACCATTCAATGAGAGTAGTAAGCCTTTGGTGGTGTAAATGATTAATGGGCTCAGTTGTTAACTGAAAGGCTGGAGTTTGCATCTACCCACTGGTTCCCTGGAAGCAAGATCTAGCAGTTGACTTGCAAAAACTCAGTCCTTAAATACCTTATGGAGCACAGTTCTACTCTGACACATGTGGAGTCATCATGAGTCAGGACTGACTTGATGGCAACTGATTAGTAAAGACTATGCGGTCATCTTTAATCTACAACAGTTGATGGATCCAGTGATGGTTAAGTTACTTGTGACTGAATAGGTTACTGTAAGAATTCTACTGTAAGCCTTGAATATAAAGTCACAACAGAAGCGGTGGACTAAGTCAAGCCTTCCTTAACAAATAACTGTTCTCTTTTGAGAACCAGTTCTTGCCTTGCTGTTAAGTTCCAACAGGAACTAAGCACATGACTGTGGATACAGTGTTCAAGTAACCTGAACGGCACATCATCAAGTGGGTATTATGTGATCCACCAACGAAAAGCAGTCATTTCAAACCACTTCCATTTCCAAGTAGAGGAGTTATATATTTGATCAGGCTTAGACAGGTCCTGAATCTGGTGGTATAGTGGGTAAGACATTTGGCTGCTAATCAAAAGGTTGGCAGGTTGAACCCACCAGCCACTCCATGGAAGAAAGATGAGGCAGTCTGCTTCTGTAAAGATTTATAGCCTTGGAAACCCAGTGGGAGTGGCTATGAGTCAGAACCAACTTGACAGCAGTTAGAACCTTGGGTGGGGTCTCACACACTCCCAGGATTCTCATTTCTGTTGCATACCCCTTATCCCTCAGTAAACACCTAAGTATCATTCAGAATTCCCCCTGACCAGTTTTCTAAGGACAACCTCAATCCTAGATTACAGAAGGATTCTTTGTATCAGGTACCATCTGGTCTCAGTTAACCTAGTGCTGCCATAACAAAAAATAGCACATGTGGGTGACTTTACACCACAGAAATTTATTTCCTCACAATTCAAGAGGCTAGAATTCTGAATCAGAGTGCGGCTCTAGGGGAGGTCCTTGTTTGTCCACGTTAGTTTCCAGTGGCTGGCAGCAATCATCCGTGTTCCTGGGCTTGTAGATGCATCTGCCTCTGCTCTGTCTTCTTCTTCTTCATATACAGCATCTTATCCCTGTGTGTGTCTCTGTGTCTATTCTGCTCTTTTCGTAACTCAAAAGTGCTTAGGCTTAGGACCCACCCTCCTCTGTTAGGACCTAATTAAGATAACAAAAGAAAAACCTCATTTCCAAATACAATCTCATCCACTAGTACAGAGGCCAGACCTTTAATACATATTTTGGGGTAGGGCACAACTTAATCCACAACACAACCAAACTTGGACTGTTATGGCTCTACGTCACCATCTATGTAGTCCTGAAGGACAATGGGAATTGGAACTCCTCCAAGCAGGAAGAGCACCAAGTGTTGTATTCTTTATTGCATTGTCTAGGATAAATTATTCTTATCATCAGAAGGAGGTAGGACTTCAGACAGATAATTGGAGACAAGAAGTAATGTTTATTACTCAAGAAATCATGCCCCTAGTACACCCACATGCAGTTGGCAGCTGTACACGTGAAAGAAATAAATCAATACCAAGTATAGGCAGGACCACTGAGAGTTCAAATTTCTCAGGAATAAATTTCAAATCATTTATCAGGTTGGAAAAGAAACTCCAATGAAGGTGCTGGCTGACAGCAAAGAAAATATGAAATTAATAGTTGAGAAAGTAATTATTGTATATCAAGTATGATCTCATGAGCAGTTGCATAAATGAGGACTAAAGTGATGACCAATAGCTTTTCATTGCTCTATTATGTTCTTATTCATATATAATTCCCTTCATTTTCCACTCTCTTTTACCTATGATTTTATATAAAATGTGACCAGATTAGTGCACAGATTAGAGGTCCTCAAGATGCTGCTGGGTTATGAACTACAGGAAGAATACACATAAAGCTGACGTATAGCAGGAACTGATGAGATCTGAGGCCACACCCTTCAGAGAGAAGGTTTGTCTGTTTTAACAGGGAATGGCTGCATTTTGTTAGGCGGTAGCACTTTGAACTTACTAATGATGTTATTTGGAATTACACTTGTTAGAAGATGGACAGAGAGGAACGTGGAAAAGCCAGAGATGTGCACTATGGCAGACACTGTTCATTGGCTCACTCAACATCAGCTCCAGTCACCTTCAAGTTTATCTTCCCGTATTGCAGTGACTAGACATGGAATTCGCATACTAATATGCCAAAAGAGAAAAGCAGCATTATTCAATAGATGCAAAGAAATCATTCTGTAGAATTTAATTGGTATTTATGATTGTTTAAAAGCCCCTAGCCCACTAGAAATACCAGTGAACTTCTTACTTTGATAAAAAGTATGTATGAAGCTGTGTAAAACATTATAAGAAAAATTATACCTTTCGGGGAAAGTGTAGAGTCATTCCTACTATTTTTATGATTGTCCAAGTTATACAATAAATAAAAAATAGAAATTATATATAACAGAACAGAAAAACAAGCCTTTATTAGCATATGATTGCATACAGAGAAAATAATAATAATAATGGAAATAATGATAATATTATCTAACATTTTTAAGCATTTGTCAGCCACTGTCCTAGACTATGTATCTACATTAGGGAACTTTATGAAAAATAGATTATTAGCAAAAAATAAGATTGTTTACATAAAAATAGATTCTTTGGATAAAATATTGTAATTTTTTAAGGTCCAGAAAGTAGTTGG
>NW_006921688.1:9535958-9536775 GCF_000298275.1 Orycteropus afer afer | reverse complement strand
TCATTTCTACATTTATCGTGCTGCTGCTTATTGGTCCAGTTGTGAGGATTATATATATATTGAGATGTAATCCATACTGCAGACTATATTCTTCATTCTTCATCAGTAAGTGCTTCAAGTCATCCTCACTTTCAGCAAGCAAAGTTGTGTTGTCAGCATACTGCAGATTGTTAATGATTCTTCCTCCAATCTAAATGCCACATTCTTCTTCATATAGTCCAGCTTCTCAGATTATTTGCTTAGCATACAGATTGAATAAATATGGTAAAAGGATACAACCCTGATACACTCCCTTCTTGACTTTAAACCATGCAGTGTCCCCTTGTTCTGTTTGAATGACAGCATCCTGGTCTATGTATAGGTTCTTCATGAGTACAATTAAGTGTTCTGGAAATCCCATTCTTCTCAATGTTACCCACAATTTGTTATGATCCACATAGTCAAATGTCTTTGCATAGTCAATAAAACACAGATGAACATCTTTCTGGTTTTCTTTGCTTTAAGCCAAGATCTGTCTGACATCACCAATGATAACCCTTGTTCCACGTCCTCTCTGAATCCAGCTTGCACCTCTGGAAGTTCTCTGTCAGGATACTGCTGCAACTGTTTTTGAACTCTTCAGTAAGATTTTCTTGCATGTGATATTAATTATACTGTTTGATAGTTTCCAAATTCTGTGGGATCACCTTTCTTTGGAATGGGTACAAATATGGATCTCTTCCAGTCAGTTAGCCAGCTAGCTGTCTTACAAATCTCTTGGTATAACTGAGTGAGTGCCTCCAGTGGGGCATCCATTTGTTGAAAAATCTCAATGAAT
>NW_006921688.1:9510833-9514092 GCF_000298275.1 Orycteropus afer afer | reverse complement strand
TTGAACTTGTCGGCTTCTACACGCTTGTGAGCCATTTATCTAAGATAAATTTCTCTCTCTCTCTCTCTTTCTCTCTCTATAAATATATATATATATATACTTTGCTGGTTTTTGTGTTTCTCTAGAGAACCCAATCCAACACAATGCATATATGTTTTTTTTAAAAAAATGGGAGTGAGTTATATGTGAAAAATATAGTAGATCACCAGGTTCCCCTTCCTAGTGTGTCTTAGTCTGGAAGCTCCACTGAAACATGTGCACCATGGGTGACCTTACTTGTATTTGAAATACCAGAGGCATGTAGTTTCCAGCATCATAGCAACAGTGTGACAGATTAACAGACAAGTCACTGACTGAGAGGAAATCAAAAATGCATAGCTGATTTTAAAAAATATTTGTATATAGAATATATAAGAAAGATACAAAATGAAACTAAAAAAAACAAACTCAATAAAACATAGGCAAAAATACTGAATGAACATTTCAATGCAAAAGATATAAAAAAGTTCAATAAGCCTATGAAAGCTGTTCAAATTCAAATTAATATTAATACACACACACACACACAACCCAACACTAAAAAGATTGATGATATCAAGTGTTAACAAGGATTTGGAGTAACTAAAAGTCTCATACATATTGGTGACCACATAAAATCTTACAGTTAAAGTGGAAAACAGTTGGGCCATTTCTGATAAAGTGAACTGTATGTAATATATGTCCCAGAAAATATATGACTAAGTATTTACCCAAGAGAAATGAGAACATATGTCCAAATAAAAATGTATACATGAATTTCCAGAGCACATTTCTTCATAATAGCAAAAAATAATAAATAAATCAAATGTTCATTAATAGGTGAATGGATAAAAATTGTGATAGCCAATGGAATACTAATCAGTTAAAAAGAATGTACTACTCTTACATGCAACAGAATGAAATCATCTCATAAACATGCTGAGTGAGGAAAAGCTAAACACTAAATGATATATTAGTGGAATCCACTATATAAGTATGTAAGTACAGTGGATTCCACTAATATAAAATTCTATAAATTATAAACCAATATATAGTGGCAGAAAGTAGATTAGCCAGGACTAAAGGGAAGGATGAAGTGAAAAATGACTTCAGGAAATGATTGGAATAATGAAGATGTTCTGTGTCATGATCACAATGCTGGTTACATTTGTCATATTTGGATTGTACATATTAAATTGCACACCTTAATCTCAACTCCAGGAATCCAACGAATTCCAAGCATTTAAAGGAAAAGAAATCCACACTAAGACTACAGTGAGACTGCAAAAGAGTAAGAAAAAGAGAAAATCATAAAAGAAACCAGACAGAAAAGGTCAGGAACATAAAAGAAAATGGTAGACTGATGACTGACTTCTCAAGAGCCCACAATGGGAACTGAAATAATGAGATAATATCTTCAACTCCACATCTACATATAACCCTAAAGAAAGGTTTGCTCCCATGAAACAGGAGACATTTACAGGAACATTCATATCCACAGTGTTATTAATAGCCAAACCTTGATACTACTGGAAGAGATAAATAAATGACCATGTAGCCATACAATGGAACACCATGTCATAATGACAATCAGCTGCACTTCATGGATCAACATGGATAAACCCAAAATCTAATACTAAGTGAAAAAATTAAGTCCCCCCAAAATACAAACTATTGCACTCCATTCACATAAACTATCAAGACAGGCAAAATTATACAAAATACTTTTCCCTGGAATGTGTGAATAGGTTACCTTACACAAAAAAGGAGGCTATGAAGATGTGGTTAAACTAAGGGTCTTGAGATGTGAGATTATCTGGGATTACCCATATGGGTGAAATGTAATCTTATGGATCCTTAAAGGCAGAGAACTCTTCCCATGATATTCAGAAGGAGTTGTGTCTAAGGAAGAAACCAGCAACACTATTGGCTTTAAAGACAGAGGGGGACCATGAGCTAAGGAATGTGGGTGGCCTCTGGCAACTGAAAAAGGCAAGGAAATGGATACCACTAAATAAAATAAAATAAAATAAGACTTTTATGGGTACACAGTGGTGGACTCCATCCAAGCAGCAGAGTGTAATGCTCAAGTTCAAAGATGATGAGGACTGTAGTCCCTTCACCCAGGGCTATAGCCCAGCCACTCTTTAACCCTGGACACAAAGGTTTATCTGTGGAAAACAGCACCTGTGGCAAGTACAGAAATTGAACCCCTATCCAAACAGCTGACACCCATCTTTTAACTTTACCATAACATCAGCTCAAAAATACAAGTCAAAAGACAAGCTCACTCATCTTTTACTTAACACATGATGGCACTCCATGAAAACGACAACTGTATCTTCTGCTTTCACAGATGAAAACGGGTCTATGCTCAAGGTCATTATTTCCAGTTACTTCTCTTTCTACTTTCAGCAGAGCAAGATCACACAGTCTGCCTTGATTTATCAAAAAACTCCAAACCAAACTCACTGCCGTTGAGTTGATTCTGACTCATAGTGACCCCCTTTGGGTTTCCAGGGCAGTAAATCATCACGGAAGTAGGTTGCCCAGTCTTCCTTCCACAGAGTGGCTGGTGAGTTTGAACCGCCAACCTTCTGGTTAGAAGTCAAGTGCCTTAGGCACTATGCCACCAGAGCTCCTTGATTTATAGAGGCTCCCAAATCTAAAAGAATTAATTTTACCGTACTAAATGAGCTCTCACCATTGACAAAGGAAATTGCTATGATTAATAGAAACTGCTCAGTGGCACCCTCCTTCAAGTGGAGCCCAGTGCATATGTCACACATGCCATACCCTAGTTATGCCTCTGTGGATGGTTTATCTAACCGTCAGTTTGCTTATCTAAAAAATAAAGTAGAAGAAATATAAAAGCAAAAGTGTATCAGTTTGCTCATCTTTAAAATGGGTAATCATGTGTATCTGTTTTACAGGGTTGTTATGAAAAATAAAACAACAGGCACAAAATGTTCATCAGGATGCTTGACACAGAGTGGGCACTCATGGGCTATAATGACTGGCTGATGATTAGGAAACTCAGGATGATTTCCTGGAGATGGCTACTCTTGGGACAAAGGGTAAGTAAGAATTGTTGTTGCTGTTATATGCCCTTGAGTCGGACCTGACTCATATAGACCCCTCCTTAGGTTTCTGAGGCAGTATCACTACGGAAGTAGATTGCCCAACCTTCCTTCTGAGGAGTGGCTGGTGGATTTGAACCGCCAGCCTTCTGGTTAGCAGT
>NW_006921688.1:9503471-9506648 GCF_000298275.1 Orycteropus afer afer | reverse complement strand
TTCAAGGCTCAGGGGTCCAAGATTATCTTCTGTGTCTGTGTTAATTGGTTTCCCTTTTCTTTGTTGAAGAGGGTCTTTGCAATCCTTCTGCCTAGTCCGCCATCTTGCCGGAAGCCTCAGATGTACTTCTATCTTCGCAGTCTGCGCTCACTTACTTGTGTGTCTATGTTGTTGTTAGTCGCCGTGGAGTTCATTCTGACTCATGGTGACCTCATCTGTGCAGAGTAGAACTGCTTCATAGGGTTTTTACGGATATTACCTTCCAGATCAGCACCAGGCCTATCTTACAAGGCACATCTAGGTGGGTTCATACCACCAACTTTCCACCTAGTCTTCGAGAGCTTAACCATGTGCAGTACCCAAGGACTACCTACCAGTGTCTAGCTATGCCATACCCTGCATTGATAAGGTCTTAATAACAACAACTAAAACCTGATTCCAAAATGGGATTACATCCACAGTAGCGGGGTCAGGATTCCAACATACCTTTTAGGGAGAAACAATTCCATCCACAAGAAGCAAAACTCTTATGAAGGAGATGGGCAGATACACAGGCAATTGCTACATAATATTTTGACTGAGACTAGTTACAGGGCACTATGAGAGGCCTGAGCTCCTGACCCTGGGATCAGAGAAGCTTCCTGGCACACCAAAGAATTTCTTCCTATGGTCCTATTGCACCCACTTAGAACACTAAGAGAAGGAAGAGGAAAAGAAGGGGAGGAGGAGAAAATGAAGAAGAGCTAGAATTTATTGGGTGTTCAATATGTGTTCGAGGCTATGATAGTGTTCCCATGAATATCTTACTTAATTCCCACAACAACCCTAAATGAGAGCTAGTTATTATTCTCAGTTCAGAGATGAAGAAACTAAAGTAACAGAGGACAAATGAGTTGCCAGTGTCACTTAGTGGTAAGTAGGAGAACCAGAACTCCAGTTTGGGCCTGGTTAATGCCAATCCCATGTTATGCAATGCTGGATAGTACTCTTTCTATAGCAGTAAAATGTTCCATTTGAAAAGATGAGTATAGATTGGGCACAATTATCACAATTCACTGTAAATGTTGTTGACATGTCTGTCTCCCTCATTAGTCCATGGCCTCCAAGATCCCCAGAGATTCTCCAGGACCTAGATATTGTTCACCCTTTACCTCAGTCTCCAACAGACAGAGGACTGTTTTAGCTGCCCCATGTCACTGTGAAAAATACCACAAGTGGGTGACTTGAAAAAACAGAAATTTATCTTCTCACAGTTCAGGAGGCTAGAAGTCCAAATGCAGCATGTGGCTCTAGGGAAAGATTCTTTCTCTATTTCAGTTTCTAGTCGCTGTCAGTCATTGGCATTCCTGGACTCTTCATCTTCTTCCCCCACATGTCCATCCACAGTCTATTGGCCTGGCATCATCTAGACAGCCTCTCCTGCTGGTGGAGCTCTCACCTTGTATCCTGGCTCCAGACCTTGTCCCAGAATCTTGTTCCCTATGCATGGACACCTACTTTTCTTGTCTATGATGGGAATGCCACATGGTTCCTTTCCACCTCTGTTACCAAAGTCTTCAAATGGATTGAGGTCCTGTTTTAGTGCCCCACATATCTGCCCCCACATGTGTTTCTTCTGTCTAATCTTCTTAACTCAGAAGTGATTAGGTTTAGGACATACTCCACACTGATAGGGCTTCATTAACAAAGTAATCCTTATTCCCAAATGGAAATATATTCACAGGTACAGGGATTAGAATTCCAACACATTGTGAGGGGTAAAGGCACAACTGAATCCATACCGACTCAAAGCAAGCATTCTATATATGTTCATTTGAATGCATTAATGCACACATAAATAAATGAATAAATCCCTGAAAGGATGAAGGAACGAATGTAAGAACCAGTAAGAATTAAACACGAGAAGAGCCACAGAGCTTTAAGGGACAGGGACAGCAGCAACAGGCAAAGATGGCAAGTTGTCAGCATCAGAGAGGTCCAACCATGGGCAAGAGCCCCATGTCCTGAAAAGGATCTGAGTCGATGAATTTGGCAAAATAGGAAACAGATGGGACACCAGGCAGGCAGGTCTTGGCATCAAGGATTTTGGAAACAGGTAGTGGAGCACTAAAACAGGGCCTCAGTCCATTGGAAGACATGGGTAACAGAGGTAGAAAGGAACCATGTGGCATTCCTATTACAGAGGACAAAAACAGGTGTCCAGGCATAGAGAACAAGACCTCAGGACGAAGTCTGTGGCCTGGATACAAAGCACCTGCAGGAGAGACTGCCTAGATGGTGTGAGGCCAGCAGGCTAGGGATGCAGACACCCTGCTTTTCCTGTCTGGAATTCTTCTTTCTCTTTGAGACCCATAGGACAGCTAAGCCTGTTTATAGGCATTTATTGGTCTCTGCTTTGGTGATAGGAGCATTCTGGGAGGAGGAAGTCAAGCACATGCTTATTAAAGGAAACTTCTGTGATCAGGAGAGAACCACTGGAGTGATTCTGAGCTCCCAGGTTCTTTACACAGCATCCAAAGAGTGAGAAACACCTGTGCACAATACTTTCAGAATGAATCCTGTCCCTGACTAGTTCTACTACCACTCTGGTCCATGCCCCAATCAGCCCTCATTGAGTCTACCGCAATAGCCTCCCAATCCCCTCCTTGCTTCTACTCTTCTCCCCCATCCCAGTCTGTCCTCAGCACAGTAGCCAGAGTGGTCCTATTCTCATTTTGCCCCTTTCTCTATGTGGTTGCTGTCTCTTTTGGCAAAAAAAGAAAGAAAACCCACTGCCATTGAGTTGATTCCAACTCATAGCAACCCTATAGGATAGTCTAGAATTGCCGTATAGTGTTCCAAAGCTATCAATTTTTACAGAAACAACCTGCCTCATTGTTCTACCATGCAGTGGCTGGGGGACTCAAACTGCTGAACTTTTCGTTAGCAGCCAAACGCTCCCACCACTGCACCACTAGAGCTCCTTTATGAGGTTCTTTATAAAAGTGTGTTAAATGTTGTTGCTGTCATTGTTGTTAGGTGCTGTTGAGTTGCCTCCAACTTATAGCAACCCTATGCCCAGCAGAACGAAATGCTGCCTGGTCCTGTGCCAGCCTTACAGCCCTTGCTGTGCCTGAGCCCATAGTATAGCAAGGATCATGAGGCTGGCACAGGACGAGGCAGTGTTTCGTTCTGCTG
>NW_006921688.1:9501867-9503211 GCF_000298275.1 Orycteropus afer afer | reverse complement strand
TTCGTTGTTAAGCCATTTGGCTGCTAAAGGTTGGTAGTTTGAACTCACCAACTGCTCCACAGAAGAAAGATGAGGCAGTCTGCTTTCATAAAGATTTACAGGCTTGGAAACCCTATGGGGGCTGTTATGAGTCAGAATTGACTAGATGGCAGTAAGTCTGCCTTGGTTTTATTTTGTGACTATGACTGGCATACATTCATCTCAGGTCTTTTGCATTTGCTCTTTCTCTGGATATCCACTGGCTCCATCCCTGGCTCTTCAGATCTTGACTCAAATACCACCTTATTAGTGAGGCCTTCTTTGCTACCCTATGTGTAATTATAGAAGCTCTTCAAAGCTTCACACATGTACACACACCCCTCTGCACATTCATACTCCCTGTCTCCTACCCTGATTTACCTTTCCCCCCTTATTGCTGGTGCTGTTGAGATGTTGTTGAGTTGGCTCCGACTCATAGAGACCTGTGTCCAACAGAACAAAACACTGCCTGGCACAGTGCCATCCTCAGAATCCTTGCTGTGCTTGAGCCCATCATTGCAGCCACTGTGTCAATCCATCATGTTGAGGGTCTTCCCCTTTTATGTTGACTCTCCCCTTTATCAAGCATGATATCCTTCTCCAGAGAATGGTCCCTTCTCATAACATGATCTAAGTAGATGAGATGAAGTCTGGTCATTCTCACTTCCAAGGAACATTCTGGCTGCACTTCTTCCAGGACAGATCTGTTCAGTCCTTTACCAACACCACAGTTCAAAAGCATCAACTCTTCTTGGGTCTTCCTTATTCATTGTCCAGCTTTCAAATGTATATGAGGTGATTGAAAACACCATGGCTCCGGTTAGGTGCGCCTTAGTCTTCAAAGAGACACCGTTGCTCTTCAGCACTTTAAAGAGGCCTTTTGCAGCAGATTTGCCCAATGCAATACATTTAATTTCTTGACTGCTGCTTCCATTGGTGTTGATTGTGGAACCAATAACGTGATATCTCTGGTAACTTCAATCTTTTTTCCCATTTATCGTGATTCTGTTTATTGGTCCACTTGTGAGGCTTTTCATTCTCTTGATGTTGAGGTATAATCCATACTGCAGACTGCAGTCTTTAATCTTCTTCAATAAGTACTTCAAGTTTTCACTTTCAGCAAGCAAGACTGTGTCATCTGCATATTGCAGGTTTTTAATGAGTCTTCCTCCAATCCTGATGCCACGTTCTTCTTGTAATCCAGACTCTTGGATTATTTACTCATCATATAGACTGAGTAAGTATGGGGAAAGGATACAACCTTGACACATTCCCTTCCTGATTTTAAACCATGCAGTATCTCCTTGGGAGCTCTGGCAGTGTAGT
>NW_006921688.1:9499561-9501222 GCF_000298275.1 Orycteropus afer afer | reverse complement strand
TACTATTGGTTCTTGATCATATGCTACCTCCTGAAATAGCTGAACATCGACCATCTCTTTTTTGTACAGTAACTCTGTGTAGTCCTTCCATATTCTTTTGATGCTTCCCACATAATTAAATATTTTGCCCATAGAATCCTTCAATCTTGTAACTTGAGTCTTGAATTTTTTCTTCAGTTCTTTCAGCTTGAGAAATGCCAAGCATGTTCTTCCCTTTTGGCATACTTCATTATAATACTTCATTTTGTCTGCTCTAGCCACCTTTTGAAATCTTTTGTTCAGCTCTTTCATTTCATCATTTCTTCCATTTGCTTTAGCTACTCTTGTTCAAGGGCAAGTTTCATTCTCTTCTGACATCTATTTTGGTCTTTTATTTCTTTCCTGTCTTTTAATGACCTCTTGCTTCCTTCATGGATGATGTCCTTGATATCATCGCACAATTCATTTGGTCTTCGGTCACTGGTGTTCAAGGCATCAAATCTATTCTTCAGATTGTCTCCAAATGCAGGTGAGATATAATCAAGATTGTATTTACAATTTTGATTTCCCCTCGAGCACTTAAAATTATCTAAATTACTATCTATATTACTTATCTTGACTAGTGTCTGCCTCCCTCACTAGACTATCAGTCTCAGAAGGATAGGAATTTCTGTTTCTTTTGTCCCATATTGTATCTCCAGTACCTGGTACAGTGCCTGCCACATAGTACATGCACGATAAATATTTACAAGTGATTAAGAAAAATAAAGATTAAGTACATTTGTGTGTAGAGAAGACGATGATTATGATGACTTACAATCACTACAGTTAATTTTATTTTATAAAATTAAGGAGATTCTTGATTACAATTTTATTATACTGCATAATTTATTATACCAAATTTGACTTGACCTCTTAAACAATAAAGAAAATAAAGATTTTTAATTATGAACTTATATATGCCTATGTATGTTTATATATATATAGATAGATATAGATACAGGTGCTCTGGTAGCACAGCGGTTAAAGCATTTGGCTGCTAACCTAATGGTGCATTGTTTCAACCTACCAGCTGCTCTACAGGAGAAAGATGAGGCAGTCTGCTTCTGTAAAGATTCCCAACCTTAGAAATCCTATGGGGCAGTTCCACTCCATCCTATTGGTCACTAGGAGTTAGAATCAATTTGATGGCAGTGGGTTGTGCATATACATATGCATGATGTGTGTATGTTCCGGTATGTAGAGAGAGAGCAACAGTGAGAGAGGAAAAAAGAGAGTGTAAGATTGCCTTCTGTTTTGGTTATCTAGTGCCTCTATGATAGGAATAGACCACAAATGGGATGGCTTGAACAAACAGGAGTTTATTCTCTCACAGTTTGGGGGCTTTAAGTCTGAGTTCAAAGTGCCAGGCTCTAGGAGCTGGGTGAAAGCCCCTCAGCCTTGGGCTTCAGCTCTGCCTCCTGCTCCTGGCCCACTGAAGCTTGAGGCTTTTTTTCACTCAGACAGCTGCAAGCCGCTGAGGCTGACAAGCCCAAGGTTGACAAGTAAAAAGGCACAGTCCCGATATTGCTAAACCAATGGCAGGCCATTAATTCAAGACCATCGAAAGTCCTAAGTTCAGCAGAGCATGGCAGGCTACTGAACAATGACACGGCTACAGGCAGGGTCCAAGCGTGCCATAA
>NW_006921688.1:9497322-9498751 GCF_000298275.1 Orycteropus afer afer | reverse complement strand
GTCTCTCATGCTGGTCTTTCTGCTGGTATTTCTCTGCCAGTTTCTTGCCTCATATTTCTTCTGTGGAGCTGCTAGTGGGTTCAAGTCACCAACCTTTTGGTTAGCAGCCCAATACCTTAACAGTCACAGTCATTAAACCACTAGAGGGAGAGTGATTGCCCTCGACTCTACGCTATTTACCACTCTCTGACATGTCCTGTTCCATCTATCCAACATGCCTGTGCCATGTCTAGCATATTAAAAGGTGCTTAATAAATATTTTCTAAGTGGCTGTCAACCAAGAGTATAACAAGTAACTTCCTATTTAAATATATTACAATCTGAATCTCTCCTTCCTTGAATTTCTATTGTATCTACAAATGTGCATAGACATCTAACACTAGTTCAGTGCAATGCAAGGCGAAATCTCAGTGTGTTAGTTTAATGGGTCACTTTTATCATTTACAGTTTCTCTGCTGTGCAATTGAGAGTCCTGATTGTAAAACACAATTCTTCTTTCACCATTCTCTGGCCTACTTACCGGAAAGAAAATAGAATACCACATTATCTCAAGAGGTCTCATTGATTTCTTGTGGTTATTTCATGAACGGAGCCTATTTTAGGGAGTGGCACGGTGGTTAAAGTGCTTGGCTGTTTACCGAAAGGTTAGCGGTCTGAACCCACGAGTCGTTCCATGGGAGAAAGATGTGGCAGTAAGCTTCTGGAAAGATTCACAGCCCTGGAAACCCTATAAGGCAGTTCCACTCTGCCCTGTAGAGGCACTATGAGTCAGACCTGACTCAATCAGGAGGTTTTGGTTTTGATTTAGATCCTGTCTTCCCTGGATTATAAATCCTCAAGGATAGGAACATCATTTTCCATTGTGTTTCTATACCCAAGTGTTGGCACAGATGCTTTCGAAGATCTCTTTACATGAGCAAGTGAATGAATGAGTGTGTGAACGGATAAAACTTGAGTAGGGCAATCTGTGTTATCAGTTAAATTCTGTTAGTAATCCAATGTGAAAATTCAGGTGAGACTATGTCAAGATTTTCATTCACTACTTTAATATATCTCACATTGTGAAACTAGCTCAAAGGAAATAATAATAATTGAAAAAAAAAACCAGGGGAACTTTAACAAAACTTTTACAATGGGAGCACACACCTTCTAATTTGCTACCTATATTTCAAAATGAGTCTCAAAACCTGTCAGCTGGGTCCTTCTAGATACTAGGTATCTTTAGCAAACTTCCCCATCTCACATGAAAGAACACAAAGATCTGTGTCAACGTTATGTGTCTCTAAACTTGCTCTGCCATGAACCAAAACATACAGACACTAGAAACCATATAAATCAAATTGCTGCCTCCCTGCATGCTTCCTTCCCTCAGGTCCCGGAAGAAGGTCTGACAGAACAGACGCCTGGTCCCCAACTCAGCAACTATCAT
>NW_006921688.1:9493820-9496407 GCF_000298275.1 Orycteropus afer afer | reverse complement strand
GCACAGAAGGGTCGCTATGAGTCAGGTCTGACTTGACGGCACATAACAACAACAACAGTGTTATTTTAAGAGAATAATATCGAGTCTTATAAGTTTGATGCTGAGAAAATAAATAATTAAGGGGACATTAATAACTAATGATTCATAGAAAAATAAAATACATATACAATGTTAAACTCTAATTAGATACCATTTTATATATCTGAAAGCTGACACATTTTTTCCTTTCCCTCTCTCATCTCCTTCAAATATTGATGAAGAAACACAAGTATTCTCCATGCAAATAAGCTCCTTGAAAACGAGATGTCTTTATGGCTTGATTAAAACAAGTTAGAGAAACATGAAAAGCTCTGTTTGCTGAAAGTAAAGAAAAAAATGTGCTTAAGCTGCCATATTTTAACTCTCCTTCCATGTTTCTCTAGAGAAATTTGCCTGGCTGTAGCAATCTGAGCCTCCTAGATTTAACCAAACAATTTATTCCTCTTCCCTTTGCTTTTCAAAGGTAAAACAGTTGCTTTGAAGTAAATAAGCATGTGAAAAAAGAATGAAATTTAGAGATGTATTATCATTCTTCCTAGCATAGCCTTTGGAGGATAGCAAGCTTACTGAAGTAGATTCTAGCTCTGGTAGCATAGTGCCTAAGGCATTTGACTGCTAACCAGAAGGCTGGTGGTTCAAACCCACCAGCCCCTCCTTGGAAGGAAGATAGGGCAATCTACTTCCGTAGTGATACTGCCTCGGAAACCCAAGGAGGGGGGGTCACTATGAGTCTGATCTGACTTGACAGGAGTGAGTTTGGTTTATTTGGTTTTAATGGTGACATATACCCCTAATGTAGAATAAATATATTGCAAATATTCTGATGTTCTGTCCTTTTCTAATATCTTCTGTTTGCAAATATATTGTCTGAAAATCTTCTGTCTGCCTATGAAGCCATTATACCAAAAACTGCTCCTGTATCCAGATTCTCACTACTTGAAAAACATATTCATAATGGCATGGAAATGACCATGATCAAATGCTGCTTTTCATAGTTACTGCACAGCTGCTTAATGGTTATAAGCCCAATGACTCTGAAGTTCTGTGTAAAGAGAAGAGAAGGCATCCTATGGACAGCAAGAACTTAAATATATTCCTGAACCATACATAATAATTTTATGTAACACATTTTTTGCAAAACACTTGAAGACATAATGCCAGGCATATAGTAGGCACCAGTAAAGTTGATAAGGAGTCCTGTAGTGCCTAAGGCACTTGACTGCTAATCAGAAGGCTGGTGGTTCAAACCCACCAGTCAGCCACTTCTCCAAAGGAAGACTGGGCAATCTACTTCTGTAGTGATACCGCCTCGGAAACACAAGGAGGGGTTGCTATGAGTCGTCTCTGACTCGATGACAGTGAGTTTTTTGTTGTTGTTTTTTGGTGATGCAACACTTCTGTGCTCAGCTAACCCAGAAGTTGGTGGTTTGAACCTCTCCAGTGGCTCTGCGGGAGAAAGAGCTGTAATCTGCTACCATAAAGACTACTGTTGTGTGCTGTTGAGTTGATTTTAACTCACAGTGATCCCATAAGATGGAGTAGTCCTATAGGATTGCCATATAGGTTTTCCAGGGCTGTAATCTTTATGGAAAGAAGCTCTGGTAGCATAATGCCTAAGGCATTTGACTGCTAACCAGAAAGCTGGCAGTTCAAACCCACCAGCCAGTCCGTGGAAGGAAGACTGGGCGATCTGCTCCTGGAGATGCTGCTACATGAGTTCCATGCTCAAGAGCCATTGTAACAGATTAAGGGTTTTCAACGTTTGTCTTTTTTCTTTATTTTTTTAATCAAACAGACACACAGCTGTTAGCATAAAGTTTTGGAGAGCATTGTCCACAATGCTCAGCAATTGCAGTTAACTGCCCAGCCTCATTAGGTGATTAAAGGATTACAATGTTCATGATAGCATGGGTGCTATGTGTGTGCATGCGTGTGTGTGCGTGTGTGTGTGTATTCATGCCTTGACTTGGTTACTGCTCAGCTTTAGTTCTTAATATGCATTGTCATCTAGATTGTATTGTACATCTCTATCTGAACTTCATCCTGGCAAAAACAAAGTTGCAGGCACAACAGTGTAAGAACACATTCCTCCGTATAAGTGTTCCATCAGGTTGACCCTCAGCTGCCTTTAGACTTCATTTGGTACTTAGCATGTGAAGCAAAGGGACTGTCGAACAGAACAATGTCAACAAGTAAAAGAGAGCCAGTCAAGAAAGAATCATGAGAGCAGCATAGGAAAAACAAAAAGTTACTTATAAGGGGCAACCAATAAGACTTAAGTTTGGATTTCTCGAAAGAAACCATGCAGAAGAGAAGACAGTGGGATGGTATATATAAAACCCTAAAAGAGAAAAATTTCCAACCAAGAATTATATACCCAGAAAAACTGTCCCTCAAATATAATGGTGAAATTAGGACATTTCCAGATAAGCAGAAATTAAGGGAATGTGTTAAAACCAGACCAACCTTACAAGAGATGCTAAAGGGAGCCCTTTGGACAGAGAAGCAACAACAGCCAACAACAACTGGCCATCAACACACATGATGA
>NW_006921688.1:9490377-9491336 GCF_000298275.1 Orycteropus afer afer | reverse complement strand
GGCTGGTGGGTTTGAACCGCCAGCCTTCTGATTAGCAGTCAAGTGCCTTAGGCACTAAAGATTACAGCCGTGGAAACCCTATGGGGCAGTTTTTCGTTCTCTGCAAACACTGAGTTGGAATCAATTCAAGAGCAACAGGTATGATTGTGTGCGTGTGTGTATGCTTGTGTTATAGTTGGCTTTAGAAACATCCTCTGACATCTCATTTAAGTGCAAGCCACTGCAGGGATCCATCTTTGATAGGATGGGCACAGGAAACAATGTGGCCTATTGGTAATGCCATTCTAGAAACAACAGTCTGAGGGGCAGCAATTAGAGTTCAAGAAGAAGTAGTAACAAAGTAAGAACACTTCTGAATTTGTCATTCCTTCATTCAATCAGTATCTACTGAGTATTTTGTACTAAACCTTATTCTGGGTTCCAGAGGTAAAACAGTGACAACATCAGGCAAAGCTCTTGAAATTCTTCCCTTGGGAGAGGGAAGCAGAGATAGACAATAAATGAGTAAACAAAAAAATGTAAGATGATTCTGGGTAGTAATGGGCTTTGAAACCAAATGGAAACAATGGGAGTGGCCATGCATTGTGAATGTCACCAACGTCACTGAGCAATTTGTGTCGACATTGTTGAATGGGAACCTAAACTGCTGGGTAAACTTTTACCAAAAACACAATATATTACCATTTTTAATGACAAAAAAATACTTTGTAAAAAATCAACCAAGAGGACCCTACAGAGAAGAATTCTCTGGGGCAGTTTAGATTGTGTGGCAGGAAAGGCCTTTCTGAGGAGGTGATATTTAAACAGAGACCTGTATGGTATTAAGGAGCCTGCTATGCAGAGGGCAGAGGATTTCAGACAGAAAGAACAGTCCGTGCTATGAGCTAGACTTACTCAAAAATGTAAGAGAAGTAGGCCAATATGTCTAGAGCTCCGGTGGAGAAGTATGCACAACCATG
>NW_006921688.1:9463552-9487727 GCF_000298275.1 Orycteropus afer afer | reverse complement strand
AACAGGATAAGAAAAAAGCCTAATCATTCCTGCCAGGAACTCACTCCTCTTCCCACAGATGTCATCTGAAGAGAGTGACACCCATTTCCTAATTCACCCTCCCAAATACTTCAATCTAATCAGAGATGCAATCTAGAGCTCACGATGCATTAAGTACCCTAAAGCTCCTGCCTTCGCCTCCACGCTGGCTCCTGCTTAGGACCAGAACAATTACCAGATTTGATAGCTACCAAGCTGTGCCCTAAGGATGCCCTAGGCCCCAAGCATCCCCACCTCTGCTAATCATATACCCACGGTTTCCACCGCTCAGAACTCCAGCTCCCGTGGGGCCAGCACATATGCCCCAGAGCAGAGAATCCCCTGAGGAGCGTCCTGAGATAATTCTTAGGGAGAAGCCAATTAAGTAAAGCACTCTCCATAAAGTCAAGTCCTTTGCTAAGCACAACTTGCTTAAGTTTGCCTGTTCTAGAACCTCCGCACGGGGAAAGCTTCCATCCGCAAACCACGGCTGAGCCTAGTTCTGCTCCTTACAGTCAAGCCTCTGGTTTCCAGCATTCTTACAGTCGAGGATAAAATAACGTGGGCTGCGGTGGAACGGAAAGGTGTAGGAGCCCCTGAGCGAGCTGCAATCATGGCTACCCAGGATCCCAGGTCCCGGTGGCCCCGTGCAAAGCACAGCGGCGCGCGCTGAGCCCGGAGCTCCGCCCGGCACTCCGCACAGCGGCCGCTGCCTCGGCTCGCGCGGGGCCGGGCCGCGGGGAGCGAGGGCGGGACCATGACTCACGAGGCGTCAAGGAGGCAGCCGCCCCTCCAGCGGCGCTGGGCGAGGGGCTGCGCCCGCGGCTGGTACGCATGCGCGCCGCCGAGAGGCTCGGGCTCCCTCCCCGCCCACCCTCCTCCTCGCACCGCCCCCTCCCTGCATCCTCGCCTGGCTGCCTCTCGTCGCCGGCTGGGTGCTGAAGTTGGGCGGATGGCAGCGCACCAGCGCCGCTAGAGGACCGAGCCGCCCGCCTGCGCCCCCGGACCGCTCGGTGCGCTGCCCACCCTCCAGGCACTGGGTAAGAGGTGGCCGTGGAGGCTGAACGATGCTGACTCTATGACAGCAAAATGTCTGCTTGGACGGAGGGATGCGTTTTGAACACCGGGAGGAGGCTAGAGGAGAGAGGGGGCGGAGAGCAATGCCGCGCCCGCGGGGCGCCTGCGGGCCGGGGTCTCCTCGGGGCGAGAGCCGGCTCCACGAAGTTGGAGCCGCGGGGCTGCGGGGCTGGTCGGCTCTCCGCTCCGGAGCGGCGGCCGTGAGTAGTCCGTGAGCGGCCGCCGAGGGAGGGCGCCCCGGGGGGTCCCCGGCGGCCGCGGAGAGTGGAGCCCGGGGCTGGGGTGGGGAGCGCTGGGCGAGGGCCGACCCCGGGGGCGCAGGGTCCTGCGGGGGCTTTGTGATTGTTGGTTAGAAAACTGACTGGAATTCAGTTTTCCACCGACCCATCTCCTCCGGGTGGTGTTTGCTCATCCTTACCTTTCTCTGCCTTTGGGAAAATGCACTGTTCTGGTGGAGAAGGTGTAAGCTGAGGCTTTGCAGAAATGCATACTTTTAGCAGCAACCGAGCGTGTGTGTGTGTGTTTCTGTGCGTGTGTATGGGGCGGTGGGGGTCTCTTTTGTTCCTTCCCCTCCCCGTAGTCACGGAAAGGGGAGTTCTGGTGTGGGTCCATGGGGTCGATTGCACAGCCAGCGACAGGCGACGAGGAGGAGGAACGCCCACCAGCCCTCGCGCCGTTGCCCAGGTGGGTGTATCGGAGGCACCCTGTCAGTGGGTGATGGGGATTCTTTTTATTATTGACGGCCTCGGTGTAATCGCTGCCTCCTCGCCAGCCGTTTCCTCCTCTGCTTCCTCCTGGGCTGCGGCAGAGGCTGGGTGCAGGCACTCGGCCGTCTGCTTGCCTCTCCTCTCCCCACCTCCCCGTCTTCGTGAAAAATGCCGAGGACCTGAGGATGGCGGAGGGACCAAACTGGCCACGCAAGCCGCGGACGCTGAGGTGATCCAGCGGGCGGGAAGCGGCTGGCGGCGCCTCCCGGGCAGCCCGCGCCCGCCTCGGGAGTCCCAAGGCTCCCCGAGAGCCGGCAGGGGTCGCCTGGCCAGGAAGATGCCTGCCGCGCGGGGACCCGCCCTCTCTCGGCCGCCACCATCCGGAGCCCGGGACGCCGGCTCACCTGGTTTAGTCTCGTCGCTCCGGGAAGACCGACCGTGGCCCGAGGCATGCTTCCCCTAACCTCCCTGACCCTTCGCGAAATGCTGTAAGAGAGTCTGCAAGGTTTGTCTGCAGAACTTTGCAAGCTTCCCATAGTTATTCCTTGTTTTTCATTGTTTTACATCGATTCTTTCCATCTTGGAATAGCAGTCAGATCTCAAATAATAAAAGAAAACGCTTATAGTTTGGTTTCCAGCTAGAGTAAGCATTTCCGAGCCTGGAAGTCATCTGCCGTTTCCGGCGTTCATACAGACCGTTTTTCCCCTGTGATGAACCCATCTGAAAATCATTTAACTGGAGATAAACCATTTTCGCTCTTGTGTTGGGAAGCGATGTTTCTCTCCTGGATTCATAGCTGCTGAACACTTAGGTGTAGCAAATAATTTTGAAAATGGGGAAACCCTTTAAGTAAATTGTGTATTTCTAAGTCGTTGGTATTAATAGTAGCAGATATCCATTGTGGCACTAATGTCTAATGAAAAGGTGATTCGAAGTCGTTAATTCAAATGATTCAGAAGGTCGACTGCCTCCAGTTGTTAAGTTACTATTATTAAGTTATTTCTTCTGTTAGCATGAAAACGAAATAATTAGCGCACTCATGGACGAGTACACTTCTTCAGGCTTTTTATAATCTGGAAAAGTATATTGAGGGCAGCCATGGGAGAGCAGTTAATTCCTGGTTTTTGGAAATGAGAAAATAGGGGTTTATGATTACAAAAAGATTGGGTGATATTATTTCTTAAATGACATGAATCTCCATAGCGATGACACTTGATCCCAGAGCCAGGAGCACTCATCCTTCTTCCTGCAACTGTAGTGGGAAAGATTAAGAAAGCCACCCAATTTACAGAACACCCAAAAGGGTTCCTTGTGCCACTTTCACCCTTCTTGCTTTGGCTCCTCGACTATTCCTTAGTGTGTAATCCCTATGTAGGTTCAGTTCTAAGGCATCCAGCTTTTCCTCCTCAAGTAGGTATATCTCATTAGCTTTTTCCCACTGGATCTTAATTCATTTGAACTCACAATATTGAATGTCTAAGTCCATTATCAAGGAGCTCTGATAGCGTAGTGCCTAAGGCCCTTGACTGCTAACCAGAAGGCTGGCAGTTCAAACCCAACAGCTGCTCCTGGCTCCTCGGAAGGAAGATGGGGCAATCTACTTCCATAGTGATACTGCCTCAGAAACACAAGGAGGGGTCTCTATGAGTCGGGACTGACTCAACGGCACATAATAACAAGTCCATTATCAAGGAGCTCTGGTGGTGCAGTGGTTAAAACATTTGGCTGCTAACCAGAAGGTCAGTGGTTGAAACCCACCAACCAATCCATAGAGGGAAGATGAGACAGTCTGCCTCTGTAAAGATCTACAGCCATGGACACCATGGCGGTCACTGACTGAGTCAGAGTTGACTTGATGGCAGTGAGTCTGGTTTGGTTTGGAAGCCATTATCACTCCTGTGGACTTCGTATATATTTGTATAATAATAAAATAATAGCCTTCCTTAGTATTTCCCACCACTAGGGCTAGAGGCTTTGAAGAAAAGGATAAATGAATATTCTTAGCCATTTGGCATCATTATAACAATCAGATAAAATGAATGATCTGAAGCTAAATTGATAGAATTCTGGTTGACTCATAGGCTAAAGAGTGAAAAGCATTTACCTGTTAATCCACAGCTGTGGAGATAATGGACTTCAGAGTAAAGTTCGTTAATTGAGGCACACAGGCATTTCTGGAAAAATGGAAGGTGGGCTAGGCAGACTACCCATTAAGCACAGGATTACTTGTGCTTACTTAACTAATTTCACTTACTGATTTTACTAAGTAAGCACAAGTCAGCCCGTGCTTACCTTGTTTCCTAGGTACTCTGTCCCTGTCAGGGATTGTAAATTTGAAACGAGGCTGTGCCTCTGTAGGAAGATGCTGTGGGGTAGGAAGACAGACTGATGCCAGCCATACCTAGAAGCAGAATCTTTGATGTGGTGTAAAAGAAAAGAAAAAGCAAGTTCAGTTGTGCACTACGGGCTATTATTTAAGCCACGCTTACCTTGTTTATTGGGTAAAACAGCACTGAAGGTGGGCATAGACAGTGAGGTGTGGAGCCAATAGGGACAGGAGTCCCTGCAGCTAAATTTCTGCTGAGAGTCCTTCTACTGATAGTGCAGCTCTGCTTGCTTAACACTGTTGTTGTTGTTGTTATGTGCCGTCGAGTCGGCCCAACTCATAGCAACCCCTCCTTGGGTTTCCCAGGCCGTATCACTACGGAAGTAGATTGCCCAACCTTCTCTTTGAGGAGGGGCTGGTGGGTTTGAACCGCCAGCCTTCTGATTAGCAGTCAAGTGCCTTGCCACTACGTTACCAGAGCTCCTTGCTTAATGATGTTGTTATTGTTGTTATTTGTTGTTGAGTCGGCCTCGACTCATATCGACCCCTCCTTGGGTTTGTGAGGCAGTATCACTACGGAAGTAGATTGCCCAACCTTCTCTTTGAGGAGGGGCTGGTGGGTTTGAACCGCCAGCCTTCTGGTTAGCAGTCAAATGCCTTAGGCACTATGCTACCAGAGCTCCCTGTTTAATGATAAAGATACTGAATTCCCACCCAGAATGGCGAACGTGAGCACCCCTGTGTACAGTAGAGGAGGATAATGCCGTGATATTAAAAGCATTTCATTTCGTGGGACTACGAAATGATATCGCATTGCTGGGATTGAATGGGGTCATTCTGGATCCTCAGAGAGAAGTTTTTATGGAAAACTTACAAAACAACTCTTTGATGTGGGTAATCAGAATTTTCAATTATTAGTGGTTCAAGTTTCAATTATAATTATTATTGGTGGTTCAAGTTTAAACAGAAAATTTTACCTTCCTTATCTTCCCTCTTCTCCACTGATCCCCCAAAAGCCACTTTCCAAACATGTGAAGAAAGTCATTTTGATTGCCTTTCATGCTATTGAGGAGCTCTGGTAACATAGTGCCTAAGCACTTGACTGCTAACCAGAAGGCTGGTGGTTCAAACCCACCAGCTACTCCTCAGAAGGAAGGTTGGACAATCTATTTCTGTAGTGATGCCGCCTCAGAAACCCAAGGAGAGGTGGCTATATATAAATCGGATCCCACTGGATAGCAATGGTTGTTGCCTTTTTTTTTTTCTCCCTGCTATTGTGTCAACACCTAGCCCCGTGTCTGCTCAAAGGCAGGTGCTAGGTAAATGTTTCTTAAATGAATAAATTTTGTAGAATTTCCAGGAGTCAAAAAGTCTTCCAAGGGCCAGGATTGCATTTTTAAAAAGAACTCTCATGTACTTTGCCTAATTCAATATCCTAAATATAAATTCGATACCCTAAATATAAATTCGATAACTGTCATGTCCATGGTTCTACGTGTTTTGAGGAAGCAGTCTGTAGAGGTGATCTCTCTTAGTAAATATGTAGTGCCTAAGGCATTTGAGTGTTAACCAGAAGGCTGCCACTCCTGGAAGGAGGACTGGGCAATCTACTTCAGCAGTGATACCTCAGAAACTCAAAGAGGGGTCGCTATGCATAGGCTCCGACTCATCCGCTGTGAGTTTGGTTTGGTTTGGTTTAACCTAACACTTTGTTGTTGTTATGTGCAGTCGAGTCGGACCCAACTCATAGTGACCCTTCCTTGGGTTTCCAAGGCAGTATCACTGCGGAAGTAGATCATCCAGCCGACCAGCGACCAGTGTTCCTTCCAAGGAGTGGCTGGTGGGTTTGAACCACCAGCCTTTTGTTTAGCAGTCAAGTGCCTTAGGCACTAAGCCACCAGAGCTCCTTATTCTAGTGCTAATATTAATTAAAAAAAAAAAAAAAAAGAAAGAAAAACAAGGAAAGGAAGTGTTTAATGACAAGGACTACAGAGAACCCTGTGGCTGAACAAGGCTGTGTCACTCATCTGGTGTGGAGCCAAATTACCAAAAGCTGGATTAGCCGCAGAATTAGGAGCTCTGGTAGCATAGTGCCTAAGGCACTTGACTGCTCACCAGAAGGCTGGCGGTTCAAACCCACCAGCCACTCCTCGGCAGGATGGTTGGGCAATCCTACTTCCGTAGTGATACTGCTTTGGAAACCCAAGGAGGGGTCGCTATGAGTCCAGGCCAACTCGACGGCAAACAACAACAACAACGATGGTGTCCGTAGCACAATGCCTTCACTCCTGGGTTTCCAGTGCCCATTAGAAGCCAAGAATCACTAATCATTGGGGGTCTTTCATTTTTCTGTTTGAGCAATATGCACGCACACACTTTCCTAGGAGCAGCTGTACATGAACAGTTTCCAGATGCCCATGGATCGTTTCTGTTGGCTGCCATTGTTAGAGGATTTAGGACTCTTCCTGAGATTAATGGGGTTAGGAGGAAACATAGGCATGGATGGGGTGAGGAGGTATGTATGGAGCACTAAGTAAAATTTCTCAGAATGAAATTAATTAAACTTAATTATAAAACTTTATCAAATTTGAATCATGTCCTACTTCAGATTTTAATCCATAGGTGAGACTTAAACATTTGAAAGGGGAGAAATCTAATCTAGTATCTTAATGAGTTCTGTATTTGTGATGTTTCATATGGTTCAGTGGTTTTATAAGCTCCTGGCTTCGACTTTTTAAATTCTATGACTTTTGAAAACTTTGGCTTCCAAAGATTAAATATTTAGT
This sequence comes from Orycteropus afer afer, assembly GCF_000298275.1. Lineage (NCBI taxonomy): Eukaryota > Metazoa > Chordata > Mammalia > Tubulidentata > Orycteropodidae > Orycteropus > Orycteropus afer. The sequence goes on along the minus strand of NW_006921688.1, from coordinate 9,480,812 downwards.
TTGGAAAATCCATCAAGTCCCTTAAATATTGTACTGCCTAGAGAATGTGAAGGAGCTCTGGTGGCCTAGTGGATAAGGCATTTGGTTGCTGCTAACCAGAAGGTCGGCGGGCGGTTCAAACCCACCAGCCGCTCCGCAGGAGGAAGATAAGGCATTCTGCTCCTGTAAACATGTACAGCCTTGGAAACCCAGTGGGGGTCACTATGCGTCACAATTGACTCGATGGCAGTGGGTTTCCTTTAATGGGTTTTAGAGAACGTAAACTTAAGTTTACAGTAAACTTTTGTTATAGACATCCTTATCCTAGATGTGTGAGCTTTTTCAGTGAATTATAAAGGTATATGTGGAATTCTAGCACGAGTGATAAAGATCTAAATCTCTTTGAATTTCCTAACCTTTGTATTTGAGATTTTTTTTTTAAACTCAATGTCAATAAATATAATTTTATTATAGATGATGAATGTGGTTCAAAAAGCAAATATTTACTTCCTTATGTTAGGCCACAAGCTTTTCACAGAACAGCTGATTGGCTATTGAAATATACCAGTTATAATTCTGGCATTGCAATAAAACAGAAACGACCCAAGGGAAATTAGGATGACATAAATGAAATGAGCAGGTAAGTGCTTATTTCATTTCTTCAATTATCTTGGGTCTTCCCAACTGCATGGTGAGTCAAATCCAGTGAATACTCTTTTGTTGTAAAAGTTGACAACAATTTCTATGTGTATGTCCTTTATGTCCAGTCTCAGTGAAGAGCAAGTGCTTGCTTTTTGGTTTATTATGAAAGTTTATCTAATCCAGAGATTTGATGAGTAAATTTTGACTCGAGGAAGACCATCCCATGTACACTACTCCCTGTTTCCTAGCTATTCTATTTTTTTCAGGCTTCATTTAACCAAAATGAACAAATGTTTGGAAGTCAGCTGTCTGAAAAGCAGTATTCTACACAAATTAGTTTGTTGTTAGTTGCTGTTGAGTTGGCTCTGACACATGGTGACCCATGTGTAATAGAATAAAACGTTCATTGCCTGATCATGCACCATCTGCGTGATTGTTGGTATGCTCATGTTCCCTGCTAGTGGCCACTGTGTGTCTTGAATGCCTTCCAACCTAGGGAGCTTATCTTCAAGTGCTGTATTATACAGTATTCTGCTGTGATCTATACAGCTGTCATTGACTAATATGCTGAAGAAGATTGAGCTTTCTTCCTAATCTGACTTAATCTGGGAGCTCTGCTAAAACCTGCCCACTCTGTATGCGTTAGTTGAGACGATGTGAGAGAACATATGAAATTCTTGCCCTTGGAAGAAAAAGACTTTAAAGGAGCCCTGGTGGCACAGTGGTTAAGAGTTTGACTGCCAACTGAAAGTTTTCAGCTTGAATCCTTTAGCAATTCCATGGGAGAAAGGTGTGGCAATCTGCTCCCATAAAGATTATTTTTGTTGTTGTTATGTGCCATGGAGTTGGTCCCGACTCAATAGCGATCCCTCTTTGGGTTTCCGAGGCAGTATCACTACGGAAGTAGATTGCCCAACCTTCCTTCCAAGGAGTGGCTGGTGGGTTTGAACCGCCAGCCCTCTGGTTAGTAGTCAAATGCCTTAGGCACTATGCTACCAGAGCTCCACTCTTGGAAACCCTGAGGGGCAGTTCCTCTCCGTCAGATAGAGTTGCTCAGAGTCAGAATCGACTCGACAGTTGGTTTTGGTGTAGTTAGGGCTCAAGGTGAGCAAGGCCTCACCTTCGAGGAACCTCCCCGCGGAGGAAATAATTTCCGTGCTGGGGTATCGTTCACTCCCTTTGAAACTCCAATCTGAGTAGGTTGTATAGGGAAAAAAATAAAAGAGAGAGAGACTTTAAAAGCCAAGATGGTAATTGGCAGGATGAGCAAATACACAGAGATGTAGGCCTAGCCTCTGTAAGCCACATTATCGTTATCTGTGAGGTTGAAGATGATTGTACAAATCTCAGAAATATTGAAGGATTAAACGAAATTCCATCTACAGAAATACTTCATAAATTGGCAATTACTATGCAAAGTTTAGGGAGCTCTGGTAGCATAGTGGCTAAGGCACTTGACTGCTAACCAGAAGGCTGGCGGTTCAAACCCACCAGCCACTCCTCAGAAGGAAGGTTGGGCATTCCTACTTCCGTAGTGATACTGCCTCGAAAACTCAAGGAGGGGTCACTATGAGTCGGGCCGACTCGATGGCAAATAACAACAACAACAACATGAAAGTTTAGGGAGCTCTGGTAGCATAGTGCCTAAGGCACTTGACTGCTAACCAGAAGGCTGGAGGTTCAAACCCACCAGCCACTCCTCGGAAGGAAGGTTGGGCAATCTCCTTCCGTAGTGATACTGCCTTGGAAACCCAAGGAGGGGTCGCTATGAGTCGGGTCCGACTCGATGGCATATAACAACAACAACAACAACATGCAAAGTTTAATACTGTACTAGAGTTAAACAGTTTAGACAAACACAAGAAATTTTGTGTAGCTGATAAGAGCTTGAGGGGCTTTTAATTTCTTGTCAGTGCTTGTCTTAACTAATACCAAAACCAAACCAAACCAACCTTGTTGCCACTGAGTTGATTCTGACTCTTAATGGCCCCCATTGGGTTTCCAAGACTGTAAATCTTTACCGAAGTAGATTGCCCGTCTTCTTTCTGCAGAGTGGCTGGTGGGTTTGAACTGCTGACCTCCTGGTTAGCAAGCAGAAGCCTTATCCATTATACCACCAGAGCTCCTTGGCTTAACTAATAGGTCCTTATTAATGTTGAAGTTGTGTTTGCTGTGACTGTTATCCTTTCCTAGCCAGCTCGCTAACCTACTAGTTAGGTGGACATTCATTCATTTGCAAACATTTTTGAGCCTCTACTCTATGACATTAGAGTCCCTTGGAGGCATAAACTGCTAAGCATTTCACTCCTAACTAAAAGGTTGGCAGTTTGAACCTACCCAGAGGCACCTTAGAAGACAGGCCTGGCAATTTGCTTCCAAAGGTTACAGCCTTGAAAAAACCCTGTGGAGTAGTTCTACTCTGTACACATAGAGTCACCATGAGTCAGATTTGGCTTCAAGGCAACTAACAACAAGGAGAACAATGCTGTGATCCTTAGGGTTTAGAAATTTAGGCTCGTTGACCTCACAGTGTAGAGGCCTCTACGAAAAGCAGCTCTGGTGTTGTAGTGGATAAGGCATTTGGTTGCTAACGAGAAGAATGGTGATTCAAACCCACCAGCTTCTCTGCCGGAAGAGGATGAGCCAATCTATTTCTGTAAAGATTCACAGCCTTGGAACCCAATAGGGGTCGCTATGAGTTGGCATTGATTCAATGGCAGGGGTTTGGTTTTTGTTTTGTTATTTTACCAAGTGCCAAAGGAGTTCTGGTGGCATACTAGTTAAAGCATTTCGGCTGCTAACCCACCAGCCACTTGGCAGGAGAAAGATCTATCAGTCTGCTTCCATAAAGCTCTACAGCCTTGCAGACTCTATGATGCAGTTCTACTCTTTCTGTCCTACAGGGTCGCTATGAGTCAGAATTGACTCAATGGTGATGGGTTGCCAAGTGCAAGCAAGAGACTGAGATACCAGGAAGGCGAAGCAGGAAGTGGCCCTGTGGGTGGATTATTTCACCACCTCTGCAGCATCAGCCCAACAAAACACTGAAGGCTTAAACCTCTTTAGGAACGCATCCCAACCCCCAATTCTCTGTCATTAAAAAGCATGTCCACCTATATCTCTACTGCATGTTTTTGTCCCACTTAAAGCCTAGCTGGGTGATCACTGTAATATAATGTAAGATACATTAAACCAGTGTGGTGGGGATGAACAAGCAAGAGAAAGAATGCAGTCGAGGCCTGTTTACTGGATCCACATTTCTTAGGCAGGAACAATATTATAAATGTTTCTCTTACTACTCTTACAGTTCTGTGTTTGATCATATTCTTTTTATAATTTAGTACATTAACAAAAATCCAGAACCTTCTTTTCAGATAAATATACATGTATATGATTTTCAACAGAAAGTTACGGGAATTGTCAACATCAACTTGTTGAATTCACTAGGATAAATTCTTAATCCAGCTACTGTCTGTATCATGATCTAGAAAGATTTGATACAATGTGTACAATCAGGAGAGGAGTTCTGGTGGTGTAGTGGTTAAAGCATTGAGCTGCTAACCAAAAGTTTGGCGATTCAAACCCACCAGCTGCTCCTTGGGAGAAAAACGAGGCAGTCTGTTTCCATATGGAAGGAAGGTTGGGTGATCTACTTCCATAGTGATATCACCTCAGAAACCCAAGGAGGGGTCGCTATGAGTCGGGTCCAATTTGATGGCACATAACAGCAGCAACAACAGCGTAGGGTAGTTCTGCTCTGTCGTATAGGGTTGCTGCATATACAGGAAGAAAGCAAGAGGTCATTAAAAAGACAGGAAAGGAAGCAAAACCAAAATAGGTATCATAAGAGACTCTGAGAGTTGCCCTTGAGTAGAGAGTAGCTAAAGCAAGTGGAAGAAAAAACAAGATAAAAGAGCTGAACAGAAGATTTCAAAGAGCCGCTTGAGCAGACAGAGTCAATTATTAGAATGAAATGTACAAAGACCTGGAATTAGAAAATTGAAAGGGAAGAACACACTCAGCATTTCTCAAGCTGAAAGAACTGAAGAAAAAATTCAGCCTCAAGGTGCAATATTTGAAAGATACTGTTGAGTGATGCAGGAAACATCAAAAGAAGGTGGAAAGAATACACACAATCACTGTACCAAAAAGAATTAGTTGATGTTCATCCATTTCAGGAGGTGGCTTGTGATCAAGAACGAGTGGTACTGAAGGAAGAAGTCAAAGCCGCACTGAAACCAAACCATGAAGGCTCCAGGAGTTGACGGCATACCCATTAAGATGTTTCAACAAACAGATGCTGCACTGGAGGCACTCACTTGTCTATGCCAAGAAATTTGGAAGACGGCTCCCTGGCCACTTGACAGGAAGAGCTCCATGTTTGCACCCTTTCCAAAGAAAGGGGATCTCACAGATTGTGGAAATTATTGAACAATATCATTAATATCACACACAAGTAAAATCTTGCTGAAGATAATGTAAAAATATTTGCAGCAGTATACTGAGAGGAAACTTCCAGAAATGCAAGTTGGATTCAGAAGAGGATGTGGAACAGGGAACATCAATGCTAATGTCGATGGATCTTGGCTCACAGCAAAGAATTCCAGAAAGATGTTTACTTGTGTTTTACTGACTGTTTTGGTTACCTAGTGCTGCTCTAACAGAAGATACCAAAAACAAGATGGCTTCAACAAACAGGAATTTATTCTCTTACAGTTTTGGAGGCTAAAAATCTGAGTTCTAAGTGCCAGTTCTACAGGCTGGATGAAAGCCCCTCAACCTTGGCTTCAGCTCTGCCTCTGGCTTCCGGCCCACAAAAGATGGAGGCTTTCTTCATTCAGGCAGCTGCTGGCTGCTGAGGCTGAGAAACCCAAGGTTGACTAGTAAAAAGATACAGTCCCAATGTTACCAAACCATATGGCAGGCCATTAATTCATGTCCATTGAAAAGTCCCAAGATCGGCAGAGCATGGCAGGCTACTGAATGAAGACTCGGCTACATGCAGGGTTCAAGGGTGCCAAAAAGCTAGAGACTGTTCCCAGGGCTTCTCCTAATACTACAGGAAGCAGACCACATCCCTAAGGCAGCTACTCATCTGCCTGTGGTAGATCCCAGCATGGAGTTGATTACCAGTCTCATCATGGGGAATAACTACCACTAGTTGCATAGTGGCTAAGACACTTGCTTGCTAACCAGACGGCTGGCTGTTCAAACCCACCAGCCACTCCTCGGAAGGAAGGTTGGGCAATCCTACTTCCGTAGTGATAACTGCCTCGGAAACCCAAGGAGGGGTCGCTATGAGTCGGGGCCGACTCAACGGCACATAACAACAACAACAACAACAGTTGCCCAGCCACTCAACCAGGCCCAGCCAAGCTGACACACAGCCTTAATTACCACATTGACTATACAAAAGCATTTGACTGTGTAGATCATGACAAATTATGGATAACATTGAGAAGAATGGGAATTCCAGAACACTTAATCATGCTCATGAGGAACCTGTACATAGAACAGGAGGCTGTCATTCAAACAGAACAAGGAGATACTGCATGGTTTAAAATCAAGAAGAGAGTGAGTCAGGGTTATATCATTTCACTATACTTATTCAATCTGTATGCTGAGCAGATAATCTGAGAAGCTGGACTAGATGAAGAGGAACACAGCATCAGGATTGGAGGAAGACTTATTAACATCCTGCGATATGCAGATAACACAGCCTTGCTTGCTGAAAGTGAAGATGACCTTAAGCATTTGCTGATGAAGATTAAAGTCTTCAATGTGGATTACACCTCAATATAATCCTCACAACTTGACCAATAAACAGCATCATGATAAATGAAGAAAAGATTGACGTTATCAAAGATTTCACATCTTTGACTTGCTGCAAAAGACTTCTTTAAAGTTCTGAAGAGCAAAGATGTCTCTTTGAAGACTAAAGTGTGCCTAAGCCAAGCCGTGGTATTTTCAGTCACCTCATATCCATGTGAAAGTTTGACAGTGAATAAGAAAGACTGAAGAAAAGTTGTGCTTCTGAGTTGTAGTGTTGGTGAAGAATACTGAAAGTACCATGGACTGCCAGAAGAATGAACAAATCTGTCCTGGAAGGAGTGCAGCTGGAATGCTCCTTGGAAACGAGAATGGCCAGACTTTGTCTCACCTACTTTGGTCATTTTGTCAGAACTGACCATTCCCTCTGGAAGGATATCATTCTTGGTAAAGTGGATGGTCAGTGAAAAAGGGAAAGGCCCTTAACAAGATGGATTGACACAGTGGCTGCAATGATGGGCCCAGGTATAGCAAGGATTGTGAGGCTAGCACAGGACCAGGCAGTGTTTTGTTCTGTTGTACATAGGGTCGCTATGAGTTGGAGTTGACTTGATGGCACCTAACAACAACAACATGGGTTGGAATTGACTCAATGGCATTGTATATACAATTAGGATAAAGACTTCATATCCTTCCTAGCAAAATGTTTTGAGTTTTCATTTAATTTGCTTATGGACAGTAATAAAAGGCAGTGATATTATGAATTAATTAAGTAAAAGGTAAACTGAATCCTCATTTCAGTCACTAAATTAACCTGCGGATCATTAAACCTTTAACTGAGCTGTTAATAAGAAACCATATGTACTAATTGAAGTTTGGAACTGAATTCTTTCTCAGTTTTTTCTACTCAGCTCTACTATAATTTTACCTGTGATATAGGATATTAGTTTGATCAAGAATTACCAAATCAAAGAAAAGGAAACACGACTGTCTTTTATGAGAACACTAATGCATAGACAAGGAGCCCTGGTGGTGCAGTGGTTAACGAGCTCAGCGGCTAACAGAAACATTGGCAGTTTGAACCCACAGCCATTCCATGTGAGAAAGATGTGGCAGTCTGCTTCCATAAAGATTTGCCACCTTGGAATTCCCAAGTGTATAGTAGAGCTGACAAGGGGCAAGGTTGTAGTCACTGCTTAGTCACAGCCAGCTACCCAGAGGGTCTGAGTAGTTGAACCTGTGGGCTTGGGACCATAGCCGCGGGGGACATCAAGCTCAATTGGCATAACATACTACACAAAACATTGTTTCATCTCCTATTTTGGCGAGTAGTGACTGGGATCTTAAAAGCTTGCAACCTGCCATCTAGATGCAACAATGGGTCTCTCTGTGTCCAGAGCAAATAAGAATGAAGAAAACCAAAAATTCTGGAAACAGTTAGTCCTAGTGACTGGTACACCATCTGATCTGCAGCCTATATGACTATGAGACCAGAAGAGCTAGCTACCACTGTCAACCACTTGGAAGGGGATCTGTGTAGGAGATCCTTGATAGAGAGGGAGAACAATGTGGAACAAAACTCAAAATCATTTGGAGGGAAAAAAAAAAAAGGGAGGACCAGGTGTGCTGGTCCGATAGAGCCTGGTGGAACCACTGAGACTATGGCCCCTAGCTGCCCTTCAGGTGTGGAATTGAAGTAACACCTGTGGCTTCCAGCCAAACAAAAGACGGGCATATGAGTTGAACATGTACTTGAGGTAGATACACTCCTTGAAGAGAACAATCATGGGAGAAATAAGGGCTGCTTATGCATAGGGAGACAGTTCAGTGGGCAGGAGTGCATGGAGGGGTGGACACAGGGAAGAGGTAACAATCGGGAGGAAGTGGGAGGGGAGCTGTTGCATTTTGGTAAATTGTGGTCAATGTCATGAGACAAAATGTATGTGACTTGCTGTATGAAAAGTGAATTTGCTCTGTAAACCTTTACCCAAATCACAATTAAAAAAAAAAAAAAAAGATTTGCCACTTTGGACACTGGATCAGTTCTAATCTGTTCTGTAGGATCACTGTGACTCAGAATCAACTTGACAGCAATGGGTTTACTTTTTCTTTTTTTGATTTAATGCATAGAAATGCTATGAAGCAATGTAATGACTATTTTACAAAATGTTATACTTACTGAATGTCGTATTGTGAATTGAAGTTTAAATACTGTAATGGAAATTCACCATAGCGACTCATGGCCATTCATAGGGTCATTGTGAGTCAGAAATGACTGGAGGGCAGTGGGTTTGGGTTTTGGTTTTGGGGTTTTAATGTAAATTGTTGTTGTTGTTAAGGTACCCTATTGTCAGCTTGGACTCAGAGCCACCTCTTGTTCAAAATGGCAAAACACTGCTTCATCATCCTTACAGTTGTTGCCATTTGCGAGCCCACTGTTGTAGCCACTGTGTCAGTCCAACTCCTTAAAGGTCTTCCTCTTTTTTGCTGACCCTCTCCCTACCAAGTATGTTCTTTTCCAAGGATTGATCCCTCCTGCTAACATCCAAAGTAAGCAAGGGAAAGCCTTGCCATCCTCACTTCTAAGGAACGTTCTGGCTATAATTCTTCCAAGACAGATTTGTTCATTCTGGCAGTCCATGGTACAGTCCGTATTCTTATAGTATTAAGTATTGCAGTGTGAATTAGAGTATTAAAATGTTGCTCCATTATTGTTGGGGTGAAACTTGGCATTTGATTTTCTTTGTCTGTCTATTATCATTATTTTGAAATAAGTTGAGGGGCAGGAGTATCAGTTTTTCTGTACTTCTAGTACTTTATAGGAGCTCTGGTAGCATAGTGCCTAAAGCACTTGACTGCTAACCAGAAGCCTGGCGGTTCAAACCCACCAGCCACTCCTCAGAAGGAAGATAGGGCAATCTACTTCCATAGTGATACTGCCTCAGAAACCCAAGGAGGGGTCACTATGAGTCGGGTCCAACTCAATGGTACATAACAACAACAACAACAACAATACTTTATAGAGAAACAGGTGTTAACTTGTTATTTTGTATTATTTCTAAGATATTCACAGAATTTTTTGCCTGAAATTTAAAACATATCAAGAACTCACATGTTAAGTTTGTCAGTAAACCAACATAAACCTGCTATTTTATTCTCTTATCTTCAGGGATAAACAGGCCTGATTGTCATATCTATGCCAGTTTCTGAGTAAATGTTGGTAATTTTAACTCAAGCTATTAAAACGGTCATATTTTCTTCATCTGTTTATGTTTAGTAATCTCAATTCTTGCTGTTGAAGAATATTTTTGACAAATTACCCTTAGAAGATCCACTGTTTGATGACCCATCTCTATTCATAAAGATGATGGGTCTAGTTGAAGGATGTGTTTATATATCATTTATAGTACTGAACAGCAAGAGATTGGGAAATTCTTGCACATTGGAATTGTCTCCCAAGTTTGATATTTTGATAAGATGACTTGATGTGTCAGTGGGTGTGTCTCCCTGCTGTATTCACAGGTTGGTTGTGGGAAACCACTAACATAGTAACTTGTAATCATAGCCAAATGTTCAGGAGAAAATAATATCTAAGTTAGAATACTAGCAGAATTGCCAATGACATGAGAAGAAAAGTACCATCAAAAAGCTTAGCTCAGAAAACTATACCGGTAGCCAAAAGCTCATTTTATCTTCAAGTATAATAGCATTCAATGTATTATTATGCAACTCTGCCGTCTTACGTAACCACTTCCACTTTGGTGGATTCATGTGACTTCATCTGAAGAAGGTAATTTTTTTTCATTAATTCAGTAATTTCATTGACTGAGCTTCTGAGTAATGCAAATGGTGTTTCATGAGGTAGAATTTCATTAAATAAATGTTCATTCTGGGAAGGAAAAATGGGGAGCATTTTTCTTGACCTATGGTAAACGGAGAAAGATTCCTGTAGGTGACATAAGAAATTAGTCACGTTGATTAAAAAAAAAAATCTGCTCAAGAGTTTTCTTTTTAAATATGCCTCCTCCTAAGTCTTTCTTACATACAATCAATTTTATTTTTGTTAGCTAGAGACCTTTATGTGTTGCTGTAAGATATCAGCAGTGAATCAGTGCACATGCTAAGCTTTGTTTAATTAAGCCACAGGCACTGCAATGAGATAATGTCTAAAATAGTTATGAAGATTTTGGGGGAGTGACAGGTGTCTGCTCATTGTCACTGAGATCACTTTTAGGGGAATGTGCATTCATGGCTTAGTGGAATCACTGCAAGTAATTCCTCAGTGAGGCTGCTGATTATAACCAGAATCAACTGTTGCACCTAAGTTTGCTGCCATCTGATGACCAGCCCCTAGTGAGTTCTAGTCTGGTTACAACTCAGAAAAGGGAGGAGATCATGTACTTGAGAGTAGAGATAAGGGGCAAATTTTAAGAAGTTAGCTTTGAGGCAGGCAGAAAAATGATGATGTCTTTCAGTGCATTGGTAGATATGGTCTGTATGGGTCTGAGTTTCCAAGTGTTTGCCTTAGATTTCCAAGTTTTCTTCAGGCTCAGCTAGCCATCTATTTCACTTATCTGTTCCCTGCCTCCTTATTCTTAATTAATGCACTACGTAATTGGATCCCTACTCAGTAAGTGGGAATAGTAAAATTAAATAAGGCATAGCTAAGGCTCAGGGAGCCTACAGACTAGATGAAGAGAGAAGATGTATGTAAATTTCTATTATTGTTATCATTATTTGTACTATATTCTAAGAGAGGAATAAAATATTTAGGAACTTGAGATTAATTTTAGATGGCCGGGCAAGGATCTGGTAAAAGTTTCATAGAGGTCATAACGTTTTCTCTCATTATTGAAAGATCGAATTTTGACAGGTAAAGAAAGGCCTTCCAGGCTCACAAATGATGTAAATATAATAAAGCACAATGATAGGAAAATTCAAGATAGTCTGTGGCATAATTAGCCAGAAGTATACAGTATGTGTATAGAGCTATGGTGGCATAGTGGTTTCAGGCATTTGGCTGTTAACCAAAAGGTCGGTGGTTCAAACCCACCAGCTGCTCCACGAAAGAAAGATGGGGCAGTTGGTTTCTGTAACATGTAGGAAATCACAGGATGATAAAGTCAGGAAGGAGGCAGACACTGGAAGGTATAACGTAGTTATTGATAGTTGCCGTTGGGTCAGTTCCTACTCATGATACCCTTACCTACAACAGAACGTAACATTGCCAAGTTCTATGCCACTGGCACAACCATTGCTATGTTGAGTCCATTGTTGCAGCTGTTATAGCAATCCATCTCATTGAAGGTTTCCCTCATTTTTGCTGACCCTTTAGCAAATTTTCTAACAATTGGTCTTTCCTAACGATGTGTCCAAAGTGAGACTTGACTCAGTGTTGAGAATCATCCTCAATGTTAAGGAGCATTCTAGTTGTAATACCAGATAATACCAAAGAGAAAATTGTCCTTGGCAAAGTAGTACCATTGAAGCTGCCTAAGGTAAAGAATTCCAGAATGAAGGCTAGGCTTTGGAATGAGCGCTTACCAGATCCACGTAGAAGCAGGAAAGTAGGGACAGGATTCTGCTGTCTAGGTGAGAGAAGATGAGGCCTGAACCGGGAGGCAGCAAAGTACCCAACCTAAGACAAGGAAAGGATGAGGTCGTGAGAACTTACTAGATTCAGAGCCTTCTGGATTGGTCACCAGTGGGATTGGGAAGGTGTAAAAGGAGCCTCAGGCCGATGTGGAGGATTTGATCCCAGGTGACGTTAAAACATGGAGAAACTTAACTGAGAAAGAAGTCAGGGAGGAAGACGTTGAATCAGTTTGAGAAATAATTTGACATGTTCATTGGAGTTCTCTCAGATGGTTAGCACACAGGAATATTAGTTGATTCAGTTGTTGTTGTTGTTATGTGCCGTCGAGTTGGACCTAACTCAAAGCGACCCCTTCTTGGGTTTCCGAGGTGGTATCACTACAGAAGTAGAGTGCCCAGTCTTTCTTCGGAGGAGTGGCTAGTGGGTTTGAACCGCCAGCCTTCCAGTTAGTAGTCAAATGCCTTAGGCACTATGCAGATGGTGAAATTAACATACAAAAAATAGTAACTTATGTGAGGAATGATTTGATGAATGTGTATTTTCTTAACCTGGCGTAAGGTGGTTTCCCTGGAGAGTTTGTGTTTCACCATTAGGAGGAGAGCTGTATGCCATGAATAATGAATAATGATATAATAATAATAGAAAGAAAATAATGAAACCATATGGCATTTGGGGTGTGTTAACTCTTACTATTACTCTTGGGAACAACATTATAACCAGTGGCACATGTCATAAAGATTGTGCCATTCTATTCCAAATGATACTGTTAGCAGTAAAAGTCAACAGCTAGTTAGATGGGCTACTTTGAAACGTGGTAAGTTTCCTTCCCCAGAAGAGCATGTGACAAATACTAGACAGCGATGTTTGGAGGAGACGTAAAGTTTGGAAGGCTAACTGAGCTGCAAGGCCTCAGTCTAGCTCCGTGATTCCCATTCACATGGTTCTAGGTAATTTTGTGTACAAACTCAGGAGACAGGCTGGGATGGAAATAAAATTTATCAATCTCTTATGTGAAGGTGACAGCAGTAGATAATTGCCAAAGGAGAAAGTACAGAGAGTGGACAAGAGCTTAGAATAGAGTCCTGAACTGTGTCTTCATTTGGGGCCCTGGTGATATAAACTGTTGAGCACTCAGCCTCTAACCCACAGGTTGGGGGATTGAACCCACTCAGCAGCTTGGCGGAGGAAGACCTGGATATTTGGTTCCCTAAAGATTACAGCCTAGAAAACCCCATGAGGCAGTTTTACTCTGGCACATGGGATCACTCTGCATCAGAATCAACTCAATGGCACCTAACAACAACACACAACACATCCACTTTTAATGGACATGTAAAACAAGAAGGAAACATTCCAAAAAAAAAAAAAAAGAACAATCCTCAGAATGGAAAAAAAAACTGTTAAGGGAATGAATGAAGATATTATACTATTCCATGAAACCAAGAAGGGAGTTGTTTCCAAACAAATTCTGTTCATACTTTATCAAGCTCCCAAAAAGGATTGGAGGAGAGGCAGGTTTAAGAATGAGGAACGGCCGAGTTGTGTTGTTGCAGAGAGGGTGAGTAAAATGAGGATCAAGATGCTGCATTAGATTTTGCAATGAGGAAGTGAGTTGCGATTATCTAGAAGCACTGGTGATTAATGATTTATAGGTAATCTATTTCCAAAAGGTTTGAGGCAGCTTAAATAAAAGCATTTTCACACAGAACAATGACAATGAAACAAAATGACAGCAAGTAACCAAGAATGGAAAGAAACGGGATGGGGAAATTATCAAAAAACAAGGGAAAAATTATTGTTGTAATAGGAGCACTGCATCTTAGCTCTGAGGCTCCTGGCAGCCACAATAAAGGGGTAACGGGACAGGTTGCCTCTAACTTATCAGTTAATGAAAGAAAATCATTTGTCAGAAGAATTTTTATTTCTTGGCAGTAAATTCTATGAAGAGCATATCCCTTGGATTCTTAGAAAAGGGCCAATGAGTAACATTAGACAATGTGGTCAACAGTGGTTTTGCTAAAGATACAGACTTGCTTTGAAGTACTTTCTGTTTTAAGCCCTTGAAAGTTAAGAGTGTAGCATTAAGATAAGGTCTCCAGTAGTCAGTAAAGTAGTGATAATTCCAGTGGACAGGGATTAAGTAGGCATATTATTCACGTTCCTGAGTCTGAAAAATCAACATATGAGACAGCAACAGGAAGGAGGACATCCTAGAGAGAAGACAGCAAGGTAGTTCCGGGAACATGGGGGAGAGAGAGGAACGAGTACCTTGCAGCTTGGGGCCTTTGTGGCTGCTGTCCCTCTGTGTAGAAAGCTCTCCCCCTGACCTTGCTCAGTGTTCACGCTTCGCTTCCAATGGCATCTCCTCAAGGAGACCTTTGCTGGCCGCTCTAGCTAATGCTGCCCCTTCTTCACCTTCTCCATCTGTCACTTTCTTACGATAATTTGGTTTACTTAATTCATAGCATTTACTGCTCTTTTAAATTATTTATGATAAGTGTTCCCTCATCTCAAAAGCTAGAAGGTAAGCTAGTATATAGAACAATGTCAGAAAGGTAGCAAGTGCTCAGTATCTTGAAGGCATGGATGTTTTGTGTAGGAGGAAGTCAGCTCGGTTTTGACAAGTTATCTAGGTGGGGTTGTAGTGCTAGGAATGGTGTAAATTCTCCCTAAAGTGTTAACTGGAAGAGGATGATGATTATGATATTCATACAGTTTTTTTCTGGGAATTTTAAGAACTTTGAGGCTTGAGGGAGGAGCACAGATTATGTATCAACTGTCATCTCTTCTCACAAGGGAAAAAAAACAAAACAAACACTCACTGCCGTCGAGTGGAATCCAACTCCTAGCGACCCCTCCTTGGGTTTTCAAGGCAGTATTTATGGAAGTAGATTGCCCAGCCTTCCTTCCGAGGAGTGGCTGGTGGGTTTGAACCACCAGCCTCTGCTTGGCAGTCAGATGCCTTAGGCACTGTGCTGCCAGGGCTTCTCCCTCTCACAAGGAACAGGGGTACTGATAGGAATGAAAATTTCATGAACATTCTTTGAATCGTGTTCTAAAGGGTATAGAGCCGGAGGAAGAGGCACAAAGCGCCCTTCGCCAAACTTCTTTTCCTTTCCTTTTGGATAAGATTACTTAATCTCACCCACTTAAATTCTGGAGAATATCTTTCAAAATATATGTTATTTTATTATGAATGATGTTGCAGGGCTCTTACTAATAGTAATTAGCTAATAGATGTATCTCCTTTTAAGATCCCTCCTGATATCGAACTTAAACTCTTAATTGTGTTAAAATGTGTTTGTGTGTGTTGGCAGTAGGGGATGCATCACCATTGTCCAAAATACAAATCAAGTCACTTACATAGAAAATCCAATGTGCCAGTAGAGAGCAGCTCATTAGAGTTAGAGAAGAATCTGGAACTAGAATGTGAGAGACTGAGCCAGAGAACACTTTGGTGGACTAGTCTTTGAGAAGGCTTTTGTTATTGCTGATAGTTGCCGTCTGGTTGGCTTTGACTTATGACAACCTTGTGTCTAATAGAATGCAGTGTTGCCCGGTCTTATGTCGTCATCATGAGTGTTGCTTGTGTGTTTGGGCTCATTGTTACTGTGCCACCCCATCTCATTGAGGCTTTCCTTCATTTCCATTGACCCTCTGCTTTACCAACCATGCATGATATCCTTTCCTAGAGGTTGGCTTATCCAGTGATGTTGAGAAGATGATGTGTGAGGTAATAGGGGAGAAGTGACAATAGTCTCAGTGGGCTAGCAGAATCAAGGAAAGCTTTCTTTTGATTAGGGTATAGAGAGGACTGAAAGGAGCTCTGGTGGCACAGGGGTAAGGCACTTGGCTGCTAACCAAAAGGTTGGTAGTTCTAACCCACCAAGCACTCTCTGGAAGAAAGATGAGGCAGTCTGCTTCTGTAAAGATTTACATCTTTGGAAACCCTGTGAGGAGTTGCTATGAGTCAGAATCCACTCAATGGCAGTGAGTTTGAGAGAGAACTGAGCTTGTTGGCTATGAGACTCAAAACTATCTGCAAAAACGGCAGGGAGGCCACATGTTCTGACCTCCTCTAACCCCACAAGAGGAAGACAGAATTACCATCAATAGCCCAAGGCCTATTACTACAGGGCCAGACATGCTGCCTCCCTCCAGCCCTTTCTCCAATCATTCCTCCCAAAGCACCCACCACCTCTCTCCTGGGTTCGATAATTCGCTGCAGTGGCCACACAGAGCTCACAGATTATGGGGTTTATTACGGAAGCACCACAGGCTACAATTCAAGTTCAGAAAAAATGCTTAGCCTCTCTCCCAGCCCACCGTCCCTCGGCCAATAGTCTCACAGTCTTTTTTCCAGAAGTGCTGGTCCCTTGATGTCTCGCTCAGCAATGCGTGTCTCTTGCGTCTCTTTCCCAGCAGCACGTGTCTCTTTCAGGGGCACGTGTCTCTTTCGGCAGCATGTCTTCCTCAACCAGCAGTCCAAGAGAGTTCTGCCTCTAGAAGGCCTCCTTTTGAGCTTGGCAGAGTGGCCAAACCAACCAATCATAACCACAGAATTCTAAGCACCTGAGAGTGAGCCGCCCATAACATTGCATTGTGCCACACCCAACAGAAATAACCCAGGTAGATAACATTTACAATCAGGAACTCCTCAGTTGCTCATTCCACCACCAAGTTTACAATGACTTATGGGTAGAAAAGCCATACTAAGTAATTTACTACACCACAATATTCATTCAGGAAGTCCAAGACACCCCAAACAAGATTGACCCCAAAAGGAAATCACCAAGACACATCATCAAACTCATCAAAACCAAAGACAAAGACAGAATCCTGAAAGCAGCATGGGAAAAACAAAAAGTTACCGACAAAGGACAACCAGTAAGAATAAGCTCTGATTTCTCAGAAGACACCATGCAAGCAAGAAGACAATGGGATAGTATATATAAAACCCTGAAAGAGAAAAATTTTCAACCAAGAATTATATACCTGGCAAAATGGTCCCTCAAATATGATGGGGAAATTAGGAGATTTCCAGATAAGCAGAGACAAAGGGAATTTGTTAAAACCACACCAAACTTACAAGAGATGCTAAAGGGTGTCCTTTGAACAGAGAACCAAAAATAGCAAATAACAACTGACCATTAATACACAAGATGACATAACCCAGAAACCACAGTTATGGACATATCCAAAGTAAAATGAGCTTACAAGATGTAAACAGGGAACCAGAGACATCAATGGACAAGTGAGGACAACTACAAACAA
>NW_006921688.1:9451554-9463452 GCF_000298275.1 Orycteropus afer afer | reverse complement strand
ATAACCACAGAATTCTAAGCACCTGAGAGTGAGCCGCCCATAACATTGCATTGTGCCACTCCCAACAGAAATAACCCAGGTGGATAACATTTACAATCAGGAGCTTCTCAGTTGCTCATTCCACCACCGAGTTTACAATGACTTATGGGTAGCCACTCCTTGGAAGGAAGATGGGGCAATCTACTTCCGTAGTGATACTGCCTTGGCAACCCAAGGAGGGGTCACTATGAGTCGGGTCCGACTTGATGGCACATAACAACAACATGGGTAGAAAAGCCATGCTAAGTAATTTACTACACCGCACTATCAATGGAGAAGTTTTGGGAATTTACCATGGAATTCACTGGAGTATCAGTTTTACTTATTCTTAAGAGATTTAGTATATTTCCATGTCAAAATAAAAACAAATACTAGAGAACAATATATAACATTTATTTTATTTTATTTGAGATTAGGCTTGGTATTTGGAATATATTATCATTCTTTAGACACAACCACTAGTCTCCAGGGTACAAGTCTGCAGTTAGAAAGAGAGTGGAATTTCCCCAAGGATGTGGACAAGCAAGGGGTTTTGGAATCATGGGGCATGATAAACTGGAAAGGCACCTTGAAACTCTCTGAGTCCACAAGAATAAGGTGGTGGTGTTTTTTTTTTTTCTTCCTCCTCTCTAATGTCTAAGGAGCTCTGGTGGCATAGTGGGTAAGACAATTGGCTGCTAACCAGAAGGTCATCAGTTCAAACCCTCCAACTGCTCTGCAGGAGGAAAATGAGGCGATCTATTTCCATAAAGATTTACAGCCTTGGAAACCCAATGGAGGTGCCTATGAGTCAGAATTGCCTCACTAACAGTGGTTTTCTTTTTTTGTTTCTGTTTTCTCCTAATGTCTATTTTATCAGTGAATAACCAGAAGAAAGAGGTTGTGAGACAAACATTACAAACAGGTTTTCTCAAGGATTTTATTTGAAGCATCTGAAATGGCAAAAGGCATTTTCAGTTTACAAGAAGACAGAATTAAAACATCCCCAGTGTTCTTTGCATGCTGAATAAGGAGTTTTGATGCCCGTTCACAATGAAACCCAGTGCTGTCCAGTGCTACACCGTCCTCATCGTCAGTCCCCTTGCTGCAAATGTGTTCACTGCGGTACAGAAAACATTGGAATGAGAAGTCAAAGGAAAGAGGTGCGACCCTTTGCCTTCTCTCATTCAAGAAAATCCATGGCAGAGGGCATCCAAAGTTCTGGGCACAAGGGGGAGAAGAGAGCTCATTTTTCTGAGCCTAGAAAACTGTCCTCCCTCCAGGAATTTCCCAGGAATGAGCTGCCTGTTTTATCTTCATCTTTAGCTGTTTCTTGCATTTGCTTGCCAAATTCGCTTCCTAATGTTCTGGGTTCTGAGTTACATTTCAGAGAATTTAGAGCATAATTAACTGAAGTGGAAGAATTTTGAGGTACATCAAAAAATTTAGATCACATTTAACAGGGGTAGAAAACCAAACGGGATTAGGAAATAATATCAATGCAGTTTTGGACAATTATTATATGACACTTGTGTAACATGCAGAGGGAGGTGAAATGAACACAGCTGGAATGAGAAGATGTAGGGGCAGCTTAAAGTTCCTACGGTGGATGGTGAGGCTTTGAGGGGGAGCAGGTATTTAGCAGATCACCCTATAGGTGACATGCACTCAAAGTTTCCAATTATATTGGAAGTAACGTTTCCCAAAAGAACTCATTTGGAGCAATCTGAGCACCTCCTTTTCCTGTGATTTGTCTTGGTTCATAATAACATACTCAGAATAACAGGATGGCTTTGTTTTCAAGGATATTACCAAAGCAAGAAATGATGAATTATCAAGAGCTGTTAGGGATTTGAATGCTGCCAAGGGGAAATGAAGGGAAAGAATCTGAGTGTATTGCAGGAAAATGAGTAACCGTAGCTAGTGCCCCAGTTCATGGTGTGTTTGTGTTGAAATGAAGGGCTTGGAGGAGACACTGTAAGTACTCTGCCCCCGTTGAAATAAGTTCAGCCTTAATGTGTCAAGTGGTATTTTTTTTTATAGCTAAGACGTTTAAATATCAGTTTAAAAATATCTTATGTGTTATTTGGATGGAATTAAAATTTGATTATTGTAGTGCTTGTATGGTGTTACTGTTGGTTCGGTGCCCTCGAGTCGGTTACTACTCACAGCGCTCCTGAATGTGCATTAGAACAAAACACTGCCCGGTCCTGTGCCGTCGCACAGTTGTTGCTGTGTTTGAGCCCATTGTTGCAGCCACTTGTTAATCAGTCTGGCTGAAGGTCTTCCTCTTTTTTGCTGACCCTCTACTGTACTAAGCATGATGTCCTTTTCCGGGGACTGGCCATTCCTGATAACATGTCCAAAGTACAGGTGACAAACTCTTGCCATCTTTACTTCTAAGGAGCATTCTGGCTGTACATCTCCCAAGACAGATGTGTTCTGGCAGTCCAAGGTATAGTCAGTGTTCTTCACCAATGCCGTAATTCAAATACATCAATTGTTCCTTAGACTTCCTTATTTATTAACTACCTCTCGCATCCATAGGAAGGAATCAATTGAAAAGACCATAGTTTAGGTTGGGTGGCCCTTAGTCCCCAAAGTGACAGCTTTGCTTTTTTAACACTTTCAAGAAGCCTTGTGCAGCAGATTTTCGAAGTGCAATATGTCGTTTGATTTTTTGACTGCTGCTTCCAGGGACCTTGATTGTGGGTCCAAGTAAAATGAAATCCTTGACAACTTATCATGATGTTACTTATTGGTCCAGTTGTGAAGATTTTAGTTTTCCTTAAGTTGAGGTGTAATCCATACTGAAGGTTATAGTCTTTAATAATCATAAGTAAGAGTTTCAAGTCTTCTTCACTTTCAGCAAGAAAACTTATATCATGTGTGTATCACAAGTTGTTAATGAATCTTCCTCAAAGCCTGATGGTACATTCCTCATCTAGTCCATCTTCTTGGACACACCTTCAACCCCTTGAACTCCTGAAAATATTGTCATATTGCAGTGTAATAAATTACTTAGTGTGGCTTTTCTACCCATAAGTCTTTGTAAACTTCAAGGTGGGATTTGCTACGAGCAACTGAGGAGCTCCTGATTGCTGAAGTTGTCCACCTGGAGTATTTCTGTTGGGAGTGGCACAAAACAATGTTTTGGGAGGTTCCCACTCTTTCTCAGGTGCTTAGAGTTCTGATACTATGATTGGCTAGTTTGGCCACTCTGCCAGGCTCAAAAGGAGGCCTCCTAGAGGAGGAACTCTTGCTCTGACTGCTGATGGAGGAAGACGTGCTGCTGAAAGAGACACACCCCCCCTGAAAGAGACGCACTGCTGGGAAAGAGACTCAAGAGACACACATTGCCGAGTGAGACACCGAGGGACACGCACTGTTGGGAGAAAGACTGTGGGCTAGGAGAGAGACAGCATTTTCCCTGAAATTGAATTGTAGCCTGGTGCTTCCCTAATAAACCCCATAATCTGTGAGCTCTGTGTGGCCACTGCAGCGAATTAACGAACCCAGGAGAGAGGTGGTGGGTGCTTTGGGAGGAATGGTTGGAGAAAGGGCTGGAGGGAGGCAGCATGTCTGACCTTGCAGGAATAGGCCTTGGGTTACTGATAGTGCTTCTGTCTTCCTTTTGTGGGGTTAGAGGAGGTCAGAACATGTGGCCTCCTTGCCCTTTTTGCACGTATTCATATATGACATCAGTATAATCAAGACATTTATGATGACTACCATTGGTGGTGGTGGTGTTATATGCCGTTGAGTCGGCCCCAACTCATAGCAACCCCTCCTTGGGTTTCTGAGGCAGTATCACTACGGAAGTAGATTGCCCAGCCTTCCTTCCAAGGAGTGGCTAGTGGGTTTGAACCACTAGCCTTCTGGTTTGCAGTCAAGTGCCTTAGGCACTACACTACCAGAGCTCCCTACCATTGGTAGGAATGGGATTTATAGAATACTTCATTGTTCTCACGAGGAACCTATACATAGATCAAGAAACAGTCATTCAAACAGAACAGGGGATGCTGCCTCATTTAAAATCTGGAAAGATGTGCATCACATTTGTATCCTTTCACCATACTTATTCAATCTGTATGCTGAGCAAATAATCCGAGAAGCTGAACTATATGAAAAAGAACATAGAATCAGAGTTGGAGGAAGAGTCATTAATAACCTACAATATATAGGTGACACAACCTTGCTTGCTGAAAGTGAAGAAGACTTGAAACACTTACTGGTGAAGATCAAGGACTACAGCCTTCAGTATGGATTACATCTCAACATAAAGGTAATAAAAATCCTCATAATTGGACCAGTAAGCAACATCATGATAAATGGAG
Source organism: Orycteropus afer afer (assembly GCF_000298275.1). Taxonomy (NCBI): domain Eukaryota; kingdom Metazoa; phylum Chordata; class Mammalia; order Tubulidentata; family Orycteropodidae; genus Orycteropus; species Orycteropus afer. The sequence goes on along the minus strand of NW_006921688.1, from coordinate 9,459,097 downwards.
AAAAGATTGAGGCTGTCACAGATTTCATTTTACTTGGATCCACAATCAACACCCATGGAAGCAGCAGTCAAGAAATCAAATCTCGACTTCTGGTAAGATGGAGGAACAGGCAGACAAGCGACACAGACCCTCTTCAACATAGAAAAGAAAAACCAATTGACAGAGATACAGAAGATAATCCTGGAGCCCTGAGCTTTGGAAGGAACTATGCAGAACTGGATTAGGCACCAACTAGTGGAAAAGCCTGAATGAAAACAGTGAGTACAAAGATGGTCGGAGCTGTGGACTGTAAGCTACTCTGACGGGACCAACAGCCTGAATATTTCCAAGTGGTGTTGGGACCTAAGAATTGACCTAAAGAGCAACCCTGGCCACCAAGGGCTGTAGGGATGAATGTGCTGGTGGCCTATGACTAGGCAGGGAAACAGCAAGGAGAGAGACAACCTTAGCTGTTGACTTTCTGCTGTCTGAAGTGTGCAGCCATTTTGATTGTTTATACGTGGTAGCCATTTTGGATATTTAAAGTGACCGAGGGTGTGGCCATTTTGAATGTTTAAAAGCAGTGGCCATTTTGGATATTTAAAGTGACTGAGGGCACAGCCATTTTGAATCTTTACAAGTGGCAAACATTTTGCATTTTAAAGTGATAGCATTCTCATTCAGATTCCAGAGACCTAAGAATGGGCTCTGTTTGCCAAAGTCGGCAGGGATATATGAGAGGCTGACAACAGGAAAGGAGACAGGTGGTGAGTGTATAAGTACTGTCAACTAGTGAATAAAAGATCACAGTACCCAGCTTGCATAGATAATATACAAACAAAACAAAGAAAACAAAAATCGTGGGCAAGTCACTCCAACATATAATCACCAAATAAATATAAACACAAAAACAACACAATGCCTCAGAGACAACAGAGCATTACAGGCCTCCACACAAAGAAGCAAGATAAAGCAGGAGAAACAAAGGACCAGGATACAGACCCAAAACACATCCTTGAGGTAGAGGCAGCATTGAAACTCCCTGATAAGGAATTCGAAAGAATTATATTTAGGTATCTTCAAAGAATTGAGAGACAGATGAAGGAAAACAGAGAAAACCCTAGAACAATTTCAAAAGACAATTCAAGAACAAAATGACAAAATAAATGAAAAATTAGAAATGATACAAAATCTACACACAGAAATCCAGAAGATTAATACTAAATTTTCAGAAATAGATAAGACATTCAATGGGCAATGGAGCAGAATTGAATCATTGGAAGACAGAATTAGGGAGATTGAAGGCAAATACCTGAATACTTCTTTGGAAGAGGATCAATCAGAAAAAAGAGCAAAACAAAATGAAGAAAGCCTAAGGTTCATGTGGGATACCATCAAAAGGAATAACCTATGTGTAATCACAATTCCAGAACAGGAAGAGAAAAATAAAACCTTAGAGAAAATTGTCAAAGATTTGTTGGAAGAGAATTTTCCTGGTATGATGAAAGATGAGAAATATCCATTCAGAAAGTCCAATGAACCCCAAACAGGATAGACCCCAAAAGAAAATCACTCAGACATATCATCATCAAACTTACCAAAACCAAAGACAAAGAAAGAATCATGAGAGTAGCATGGGAAAAACAAGAAGTTTCCTACAAGGGGCAACAAATAAGCCTAAGCTCAGATTTCTTGACAGAAACCATGCAGGCAACAAGACAATGGGATAGTGTATGTAAAACACTGAAAGAGAAATTTCTAACCAAGAATTATGTACCCAGCAAAATTGTTCCTCAAATATGATGGTGAAATTAGGACATTTCTAGATAAGCAGAAATTAAGGAAATTTGTTAAAACCAGAGCAGCCTTGCAAGAGATGCTAAAAGGAGCCCTTTGGACAGAGAAGCAACAACAGCCGATAACAACTGACCATTAACACACATGATGATGTAACTCAGAAACCAACCCAGCTATGAAAGTATCCAAAGTAAATAAGCCCACAAGATTGTAAACAAGGAACCAGAGATATCAGTTGACAAATGAGGACAACTACAAACCAAAAAGAGGGAAAAAACTGTGTCGTTACAGAACTTTGAGATGGTAGAGAAGTCAAAACAACTACAAGATAGAATGGACTGTTCTAAAGTTGGGAGGAAAGCTATAAATCACAGGGTAATCTCAAAGAAAAATGATAAACCTTCACATCAAAAAAGAGGACCAGCATAAATATTCAGCAAAAAACAATAGCAGTGAAGGAAGTGATAACATGATTCATAAACATAATGAGCTCAGCATAGAGAATTATATGGAACAAAGAAACACCACAAAAAAGCATATAACAAAAATGACAGCAACAAATTCATATTTGCTGATAATTACATATCTGGAAAGGAACTTACCTCTAAGATTTATAGCAGAAGAGTGGATGACCAAACTATGGTACATACACATAATGGAATGCTATGCAGCACTAAAGAGTAATGTAGAGTCTGCAAAACACTGCATAATATGGGTGAACTTGGAGGACATTATGCTGAGTGAAATAAGGCAGTCACAGAAGGACAAATATAGTATCAGTTTGTTGTTGTGGAGGGTCAAAGAAAGGTTTATATATGGAGGGAAACTTTCTTTGTTGGTTGCCAGGGGTGGGAGGGGAGGAGGGGGAACACTGCAAAAAAAAAAAAAAAATGCATTGACCCATGTCACTTTAGTTTTGTGTATTTCACTGTACATAAATTATATTTCATTAAAATGCACTTAAAAAAATCAAATCTCGTATTGCTCTAGGCACATGTGCTGCAAAAGTCCTCTTGAAAGTGTTAAAGAACAAAGATGTTACTTTGAAGACTGAAATGTACCTGACCCAAGCCATGGTGTTTTCAGTCACTTCATATGTGTGTGAAAGCTGGACAGTGAATAAGGAGGACCACAGAAGAGTTGATGCATTTGAATTGTGGTATTGGCGAAGAATGCTGAAAATACCATGGACTGCCAGAACGAACAAGTCTTGGAAGAAGTACAGCTGGAATGCTCCTTAGACTTGAGAATGGCCAGAATTCATCTGATGTATTTTGGTCATGTTGTCAGAAGGGACCATTCCCTGGAGAAGAATATCATACTTGGTAAAGTGGAAGGTGAGTGACAAAGGGGGCAGTCCTTAGCGCAATGGATTGACCCCGTGGTTGCAGTGATGCACTCAAGCTTGGCAACAGTTGTGAGGATGGTGCAGGACTGTGCAGTGTTTCATTCTTTTGTACATAGGGTCTCTGAGTGGGAACCTACTCAAGGGCATCTAACAGCCATTGGTTTTGTGTGTTTGCTGTTTAACAGTGGACTAGGATACCTTAAAAATAGTGAATTATCTCTCCTTGAAAGGAGACTTTCAAATGCAGGTTCCATACCGTTCAGTGACCAACCTCTTCATTCTCATTCTTCTCATACTTTAGTTCTCCCAAAGATGAATGTTCCTACCTTCAGAAAATGGTTTCTGCATTGCTACTTCTCTGTCTTTGGTCAGGCTGCTTTCTGCCTGGAATTCTGCTTAGGTTTCCCTTCATTTTTCTAAATCCTGGCCATCTTTTAAGGCCTGAACTAAAAGTACTTCCTCTTTCAGAAATCCTCATCTGGCCACCTCATGGTAACCTTTCTGTCCCCAAAACTGCCTGCATCATAACAATGACTCTTGTATTCTTGTCTTCTCCAGAGGAAAACCTTTTTTCTTTCCGTATTCTTGTCAAAGTGTAGCTATCCAAGCTGGGACACCAGGAATTGACGTTGTCTGCCCTTTCGTGCATGCCTTGCTTTTGCTCATGCTGATATCTCTGGTTGGAATATTTTGCCTGTATTTATCCACCAGAAAGACCTTACCTTAAATACTACTTTCAGACCTTACACCTTAAATACTGATTTCAATAAAACTGTCTCTGACTGTTGTTAGCCGCCATACCCATGATCAGTTGGGGATGGGTCTGCTGTGACCCATAGGGTTTTGGCTGATTTTTGGAAATGGATCATTAGATCCTTCTTCCTAGTCTATCTTAGTTGGAAAGCCCCACTGAAACCTGTCTGCTCTGAGTGACACTTTTGGTATTTGAAATACGAGTAGCATAGCTCCTAGCATCACAGCAACACACAAGCCAATACAGTATGACAAACTGACAAGTGAGCAGTAGACCATTTGTTTAGTGCTATGTTTTTTGCATTTTTTAAAAATTTTTGTTGATGGTCTCACTGTTTACAGTGCCCCAAACCCTCGTGCTAAAGTGCTCTCCAGTGTTCCTTAGTACAAGAAGACTGTGATGTGCCTTACAGAGAAAATACATGTGTTAGATAAGCTTCATTGTTCAGGCATGTGTATAGTGCTGGTGGCCATGAGTTCGATGTAAGGAATCAACAGTTTATATAAAATAAAGTGTTTTAAAATAGAAACACACATAAAGCAATGTTTTGTCTAGATTATTATGTTATGAACTGGGTTGTTATATCTTGAGATGTGATTGGGACTAAGAAAGAGTGGAATAATCAACTGTATTGGAGCCATTTTCCACATTTACAAGTCAAAGAAAAGTATTTTTAATTTCCATACTGAAGTCACATCCACATCACTTTGTAACTTCTTTCCATTTTTATTTTGCATGGAAACATACCCAAACTTAAGCTAATCTTTTCAATTTGTAATGTTCAGATCAAAGGGGAAAAAGAATAGAAGAATCATTTGGCATAGGTGCATGATTTAGAAGAGTTTTCTACGTCTCATACATCAGTATTTGAGAGAAGTAAAAATGAGAACAAGTAGATGAACTGAATTGCATGGTCCTTAGTCTGAGAAATGCAGGTAGGATGTAGTAGCCATATACTTGAATCATAGACCTGGTCCAGGGCCCATCAAGCATAGGATGAAAATAGGTAGGACTAATAACTATCTCAGTTTTCTGAAAATTGTGCAGAGATAGTTCATGGTCCTTGTTTAGCCCCTCTCACGCAGTGGTCTCTAACACCAAAAATGACACTGATGGAAATGGCCCCTTAGCGTTCCTCTAGGCCCCCCGTAGGCATGTGGAGGAATGTAATCACTGTTGCCAACTGAGGGTTGGCCTGGGTGGATGAATCCTAATTTTTTGTTTTCTCTGAACATTACTTTCTTTCAAATGCTAATAAGGGCAGAGCCCAAAGCACTTTGATGCTCTCTTCAAATAAAGGCAAAGTACAATATAAACATTAGGCATTCTGTTTTCATTGTGTGTGTCTTGTTTTATGCATTCTATCTTAAAATATTTATTTTTAGCCTGATACTGGATGGCTGGCAGTTGGTAGGCTCTCAGCAATAATTGCTGAGTGAATGAACTGAATTGCACAATGAGCTTTTGCTATGGAAAATTTATGGAAGTATTCTACAGTCCGTCTCAGCATTTTTATCGTTCAGTGAGCAAAGGATATGGCTCATGTGTGTAGAATTCCTTACAGTAACGCATCCAGCACTCTTCATTTATTCTTTTCCAATTTTAACTGAAAACCTGGAGCACCACAACAAACCACAAGATACATGGGAGGGAAGATAGAGCATTTGAAGCATTACTTACTGCTAGATGGTAACACTCCCTCAGTAGTTTCTGCTTAGCAGAAGAGTGTTTGAGGAATAATTAAATGAAAATGACATCTCTTTATGGTGACATCTTTGGCAGTAAATTTTATATTCCCCTTGTATTTATATTTTATTTTGAATAGGCCAAAAAGTATTAGCCCCTGTTGATAGGGAGCGTGGTAGGACATCGTTGGTTTTGTAGCCATACCGTTCAGCAGAAGGAGGGGTGGAGAATGCTGCCTTGAGCCGTTGGGTTCTGCCACAGCCCACTGGCTTCTCCAGACGGGAAAGCCACAGGTCCTCTCCAGTAAGGATACGCCCCCTTCTCCTAGCAACCATAGTATGCTAAAGTACAATTTCTGTGGTTGCCAGGATATTCTTCTATTCCTGTCCTCCCTGACCAACCCAAAGGGAGGAGAAAGGGTAAACCCAAGTAGAAGCGGAGATCCAGGTAGAAACTCAGAAAAACAGACTGTCCTACTCTGATTACAAGAAAATTGAGCAAATTCATTCATAGTTGATGCTTTGGGCAATTTCATAATTTTCTTCTAGGTAACATCAGGGGAAAAAAGGAAACATTTTATAGATAACCTGCAAAGTAATGGCTATGAAACATTTTAAAACAAAACTTCACCATGTTATGATTATTCATTAAAAGCCATTTTCCCAATAGAGGGAGAGAGGCAAGTATCTTAAAATTGTCAGAGTAACCTGAACGAGGCTGAACTATAATTACCATCCTGTTTCACATATAAAAGCTTTGAAATAGACACTGCATTTTATTGAACCAAAGACACCATTGATTTTAAAGTGCATACTGATTTTTGAAATGTTAAAATGTGAATAAAAATTTGCATTTTAGGATTGTTGAAACATGGTAGATTACCTTATTTGATATTTCAGACAATTCTGAGATAAAATGTCATCTTTATTTATAAAAAGAAGCAAACTAAATTCAGAGCTAATACCAAATAGAGCCAGATCTCAAGTCCATGTCTGTTTGACTCTTAGGTTCAAGCTCATTATTCCACGTTGCTGCTTCAGTTCTTCATAGTGATAGTAAATGAAGAGAATTATCAGCTAACATGCATACAGAACGCTGTAGTTGTTGAAGTGTTTGTCATACTTCAGTAATTCACTAGCTACAATTAGCCATGTTTGACAAATAAGAAAAACTGGACCCAGGAAGACTGGTCATCGCGCTCAAGGCCAGATAATTGGAAAGTAGCAGAACTAGGCGTGAAACCCAGGATAAATGACACTTAATCCAGAGCGTGTTTGACTAAGGTCAGACATTAACCAAGGACCAGATCTGAAACTAGATTATGAGCATGAAGATTATCCAAAGGGACCTATGTCTCTTGCATATGTAAGAAGAGCTGTTAGGAACGTCAGGTGATTCATTGATTTATTCCACAAATATTTATTGAATGGCTACTGTGAGCTAGGTCCTGTTTTAGTACCTGGGATACAGTACTGAACAAAAGCGATAAAAATCTCATGGAGCTTCTAAGTGCTACGGAGAGAAACAAGCAAGTGGTGGGGTGGGGGCAGGGGCTTGCAGTTTTAAATGGGGGGCCAAGGAAAGTCTCCCTGAAATGGTGACATTTGAGAAAAGCTTATAAACAAGGTAAGGAAGTTAGCCATGTGAATGTCCACAGGAAGAACATTCCAGGCAGACCAACAAAGGACCTTAGCTGGGAAGGTCCTGGCATGCTGCAGAAGTAGCCAAGAGGCTGCGTGGCTAGGGCAGAGGAAGCCAGGGCGAGGATGGAAGATGATGAGTTTGGACAGCTATTGAGGGGAGGGGAGGGCCCCATGGCCCTGTAGGCCAATGGGAGCACCTGGGGATTTGCTCAGACAAAAATGATATCCTCTAACCAAACTATGGTACATACACACAATGGAATGCTATGCAATGCTAAAGAATAATGTAGAATCTGCAAAACACCACATAACATGGATGAACTTGGAGGACATTAT
>NW_006921688.1:9435683-9450199 GCF_000298275.1 Orycteropus afer afer | reverse complement strand
CCCACCAGCCACTCCTCGGAAGGAAGGTTGGGAAATCTACTTCCGTAGAGCTACTGCCCCAGAAACCCAAGGAGGGGTCGTTATGAGTTGGATCCGACTCCACAGCAGTGCGTGAATCTTGTTAGGTTCAATAAATCATGCCCTAGGTATCCCAAGTATATTTTTTGGGTAAATGTAATTTAATCTTGGACTACCTGGAAAACACGGGTTACTTTTGTTTACCTTATATTCTTGTGTTAAAAAGTACGGCCTCTTCTAGAGAGCATTGGTGCATGAGCTTCTAGCCCCATGGAGAACTAATAAATAAATATTCATTGGGGACTTAGTGAAAGGTTGGAGGTTTGAACCCACCCAGGGGCATCTTGGAAGAGAGATTTGGTGATCTACTTCCGAAAAATCAGCCATTAAAAACCCTACGGAACAAAGTTCTACTTGGTCACACGTGGGGTTGCCATGGGTTGGAGTCAACTTGATGGCAGCTGGTTGGGAGCATGGTGAGGTAGTTCAGTGGTGGATTTCTTGCCTTCCTGCAGGAGACCCAAGTTCAGTTTGTGGCCAGTGTACATCATGCCCAGCCCCCACCTACCTGCCAATGGAGTCCTGCGTGTTGCTCTGATGTTCAACAAGTGTCAGCAGAGCTTCTAGACTAAGACAGACTAGGAAAAAAAGCCTGTTGATCTGACTCTGAAAATTAGCCAGTGAACGCCCTGTGGTTTACAACAGAACATTGTCTGACTTGTTTGCTTTGGATGGATCATCAGGAAAGACCAATTGCTGAAGAAGACGTCATGTTTGGTGAAGTTGAGAGCCAGAGTGGGTGAGGGAGACCCTTGGTGACATAGATTGGTGCACCAGCCATAATGATGGACTCAAACAAGGTGGTAATTGTGAGGTTGATGCAGGACCTGTCAGCACTTCCTTCTGTGGTAGATAAGATCACGAAGAGTCAGAGTTGATTCAGTGGTAGTTATCTATCTCTACCTACCTACATAGACCATGAAGAGGACACTTGTTCACAGTATGAGAGCTTAAACAAGACGACAGAGTGCCGCCTTGTTGAATCTTAGCTGGAAACGTGCACTACACTGACTCACACACGTCCACATATGACCACATAAGTGCCCTGAGTATTAATTTTGGGATCACGAATAAATTTTATCTGGTAGCTGAATTTGCAAATATGGAAACTGTGAATAATGAGCGTTGACTATATTGGTAACTTTACTTGACTTGTTAATTGTGTTCGTTTTGCTAATTTTATCCCCAGAGAAGACCACAGTTAAGTGTATCCCTGGCAGATCACATTTCCTGTCCTCACTCCTGGTGCCCCCATCAGATTCTCACAGCATCATCTAGTGTCTGGGCTATCATGTGATAAGCTTATCATTTTCCTTAATAGAAGGCCGTGAAGGAGCAGAATGCCTTCATAGTACTAAAGCAGGTAGTTAATGATGGTGGAATGCCCAGCAGTGAGTTGGATATCTTGCTTGGAGAGAGCCAAGTCATCACCACTTAACATAGGTAGCCAGCACTTATAGTTCATACTATTAACTAAGGTCATTTCTCCTTGTTTCCATTTCCATTTTATGAAGGAATACTGCCATGCATAGCTATGACTACTGTTATAACTTTTAGATCAGTAATATGTGTACTATGGTCATTAATAGAATATAAAGTAGAATGGGCATGAATGTTGAAGTCTAGTAGACTAGGTTCAAACCTTAATTCCATTGCTTGGAACATTGGCAAATTACTTAAATTTTTTGAGATACTCTTCGTGAAGGGCAAAGAATATCTACATGATAGGATAAGGCATAAATTAGGTGAAAGTAAATCATCTCCCAACAATGACAAGTGTGTATTAGTGCTTAAAATGTTACTGCCATTCCTTTTGGGAGCTCTGGTAGTGTAGTGCCTAAGGCACTTGACTACTAACCAGAGGGCTGGCAGTTCAAATCCACCAGCCACTCCTCGGAAGGAAGGTTGGGCAATCTACTTCCGTGGTGATACCGCCTCGGAAACCCAAGGAGGGGTCACTATGAGTTGGGTCCGACTCAGTGACACATAACAACAACAACAACAACAATGCCATTCCTTTTGCTGTTTAAGTGTTAAATCTAGTTCTAGCATTTGATTCAAGTCCAAGGTTTATGTAGAGAATTTTACTGGGATATAAACAGGTATCTGAGCAAAATAACAGATTACTGCTTCTGAAAAAAATGAACAGATGAATTACGGCAACTAGGGATTTATTATTGTCTCTTAAACAACAAAAAAATATAATGCAGAAAAGAAGAATATGGCAATGTATAACACATCCATAAAGCTATTTTTGTCTTTAGGAGATCTGGTGGCATAGTGGATAAAGCACTTGACTGCTAACTAGAAGGTCTGCAGTTCAAACCCACCAGCTGGTCCATGGTAGAAAGACTGGGTGATCTACTTCTGTAAAGATTTACAGCCTCAGAAACCCAATGGGGGTTGCTGTAAGTCTTTAAATACATAAATTGCCTGATATTGCCCTCACATGGAATTTGGATTAATCAGAATACTTAGGGGATGGGACTCTCTAGGTAAATGATCTGCCAGGTTAATTAAACTTAGCAAGTCTTTCTTAATTTCTTGTGGAAAATTTCTGCCAAGCTGCAAAGGTATTAATTTATTTTTCTGCCATGTAAGGAGAATGTCCTGAGTATAGCCTTTGATTTTGGAGCTCATAGCAAGTAGCACTCTTTAAACTAATTCTCATTTAAAGGACTACAGACTTAAAGAGAAGAGCTGAATGTGGAGCAGACAACTTTGGAGGCACTGAGTGCCAGGCACTATGACAAGTCCTTTCACACATACATTCTCATTTAACCCTCATAACCATTCTGAGAAGAACATTGTCCTTATGGAATAGTAATAGTCCCATTGTTGTTGCTGCCATTGAGTCAGCCACCAACACACGGTGCTGGACCCCCTGCACAACTGCACAAAATGCCGAGTCCTGGGCCGTCCTCGTGCTCCGTTGTGGACTGGACTGTTGTGATCCCTAGGGTTTTCGTTAGCTGTTCATTATCATAGCAACATGCAAACCTCCCCTGGCAGACTCACTGTGCATGGGGTACAGCGGCCAGGAATCAAACCTAGCTGTTCCATGTGGAAAACAAGACTTCTACCACTGGCCCACCATTAGCCCCTCAAAGGTACAAATAAGGAAACTGAAATGGAGAGAAATGGGATCATGTGCTTAATGTTATGTAGAACAAATTAATGACTGTGCAATCATAATTTGAATTCAAGGACTTCTGGTTCCAGGGACTAAATGCTTTTTTCCACCCAAACTTTCAAAATTATTATTCTTTGCAAAGCCACTCATAAAATACAAGCTCACCTGGATCCTAGCAAGGAGGAAACTTGGGTCAGCAGAATGCATGCTTTTTCAGAACAGGTACTTACAGGTATATGTTTTTATTTCTGAATAAACTTTAGAAAAGAGTTTTTCTCATAGTTATACCTCTCTCATACTAGCTTGATGGCAAAATAATTTCTATTAAGTCAGCATTATATTTATTTGAATTTCATTTCATTCCCAGGAGGTATTTAAACTTTAGTCCAAATCTCTACTAAATCTTTTTTTTTAAGTTTAATTAAAAGTTCTGCCAAGTATCTAAATATAAATCAATAAATGAGAAATATTAAAAATAAAGAGACAAAGTAATGTTTCCCTGAACTTTCTTTTTAAAGCTGCGTGAGAAGTCAGAGAACAGGCATGAAAGTCAGGGTTTCATTTAAAGTGTCTGCAAGGCACTGAGCGGATGCAACTTTTATTTCAGGGAACTAGGAGCTCTGGTAGCATAGTGGCTAAAGCACTTGACTGCTAACCAGAAGGCTGGCGGTTCAAACCCACCAGCCACTCCTTGGAAGGAAGGTTGGGCAATCCTACTTCCGTAGTGATACTGCCTCGGAAACCCAAGGAGGGGTCGCTATGAGTCGGGGCCGACTCGACGGCACACAACAACAACAACCATGCATATGAGTGTATGTATACCTAACTGGTGTGTTCCTGTTCACTCTGCAATCCACTATGTCTAGAGTGACCCTAGTCACTTGCACTTTAGAGGAACGAGCCACGTTTACATGGAGTTAAGAGATACGAATATGAAGTCTTCTGGGCAAATCGGAGTGAATGGACACCCAACAATGACCTCAAGAATCCTCCCCTCTCTGGTATTTTTGGTCCTTCTTTCTGCTTTGTTCCAACAGTATGTTGTTGTTAAGTGATGTCAAGTTGATTCCAACTCCTAGTGACCCTGTGTCACTCTGTGTACAACAGAATTAAATAGTGCCTGGTCCTTTACCATCCTCACAATCATTGCTACCTTTGACCCCATTGTCTCAGCCACAGTGTTAATCCGTCTCATTGAGGGTCTTCCTCTTTGGCACTGACTCTGCTTTTCCAAGCATGATGTGTTTCTTCAGGGACTGGACCCTCCTGATAACATGTTCAAACTCTCTCCATTCTTACTTCTAAAGAGCACTCTGGCTCTCTTTCAAGAGAGGTTTGTTCATTCTTCTGGCAGACCATGGTATATTCATTGTTTTTCCCCAATACCATAATACAAATGCATCAATTCTTCTTCAGTCTTCCATATTCATTGTTCAGCTTTGGCATGCATATAAGGCAATTGAAAATAAGACGGCTTGGGTCAGGTACACCTTAATCCTCAAAGTGACATCCTTGCTTTTTAACACTTTAAAGAGGTCTTTCGCAACAGATTTCCCCAGTGTAATATGTCATTTGATTTCTTTACTGCTGCTTCCATGGGTATTGACTGGTGGATCCAAGTAAAATGGACTTTTTGAAAACTTCAGTCTTTTCTATATTTATCATGATGTTTGTGGTAGTTAAAGTTGTGTGTCAGCTTAGCTGGGCCTGGTTGAGTGGCTGGGCAGCTGGATGTAGTTACTCCCCATGGTGAGACTGGTAATCAACTCCATGGTGGAATCTACTGGAGCAGCTGAGTAGCTGCTTTAGGGATGTGGGCTGCTTCCTGTCTATAAGAAGCAACCTTGAGGAAGGTCTCCATTTTTTTGGCACACTTGGACCCTGCATGTAGCTGTGCCGTTGTTCAGCAGCCTGCCATGCTCTGCTGATCTCGGGACTTTTAATAGACTTGAGTCAAGGCCTGCCTTGTGGTTTGGTAACATTGGGACTATACCTTTTCACTTGCCAACCTTGGGTTGTCAGCCTCAGCAGCCAACAGCTGCCTGAGTGAAGAAACCCTCCAGGTTCCGTGGGCCGGGACCAAGAGGCAGAGCTGAAACCCATGGTCCAGGGGATTTCATCCAGCCCCTTGAGCCTGGCACTTTGAACTCAGACTTCTAGCCTCCAAAATTGTAAGAGAATAAACTGTTTGTTCAAGTCATCCCATTTGTGGTATATTCCTGTCAGAGCAGCACTAGATAACCAAAACAATGCTTTATTTCCAGTTGTGAGGGTTTTGTTTACTTTATGTCAAGGTGTAATGCATACTGAAGACGGTAGTCTTTGGTCCTCATCAATCCTCTTCACTTTCAGCAAGGAAGATTGTGTCATCTGCATATAGCAGGTTGTTAATGAGTGTTCCTCCAATGCTGATGCCATGCTCTTCATCATGCAGTCCACCTTCTTGGATGATTTTCTCAGCATACAGATTGAGTAAGTATGGTGAAATGATACAACCCTGCTGCATACCTTTCCTGATTTTAAACTATGCACTGTCCCCTTCTTGTGTTTGAATAACTGCCTCTTGGTCTATGTACAGGTTCCTCATGAGCACAATTAAGTGTTCTAGATTTCCCATTTTTTACAATATTATCCATAATCTGATATGATCCACACAGTCAAATGGCTTTGTATAGTCAATAAAACACAGGTAAACACCTTTAAGTTATTCTCTGTTTTCCAGTCAAGATCCATCTGACATCAGCAGTTATATATATTGTTTCATGTCCTTTTCTGAATCCAACTTGCATTTCTGGAAGTTCCCTGTCAATATACTGCTTCATCTGTCTTTGAATTACCTTCAACAAAATTTTACTTATGTGTGATGTTAATGGTATTGTTCAACAATTTTCACATTCTGTTGCATCACCTTTTTTTGGAATGGGTACAAATATGGCTCTCTTCCAGTTGGTTGGCCAGGTAACGGTCTTCAGATTTCTTGGCATAGATGAGTGAGCACTTCCTGTGTTGCATCTGTTTATTTAACCAACTCAGTTGATATTCCATCAATTGCTGGAGCTTTTTTTTTTTTTTTTTCTTTTTTTTCACATTGCCTTCAGTGCAATTTGGACTTCTTATTTCAATATCGTTGATTCTTGATCATCCATAAGAGACTCAGGGATTGTTACATAAATGGCATTGCGTTACCAGGTCAGCTCTCCTTAGGTTTTGTGTAAGGCAGAAAAGAAGCCTTAGGCTTATTACTTTGGAAGTGATTTTACCAAAATTGCCTGTCTTCTTCTGGAGATGAATGGTGAGTCATAGAGGTGATTTAATTCTCAATCTTACCAAAGTAAAAAAAAAAAATGCATACTTTTATATTTAGAAATAAGTGAATCACAGGAAAAGGAGGAAAAAAAATATGTTATTAGAAAAAAAGACAACAAAACTGAAGTGTTTTTTTTTCTTCCTCATGTTCAGTGAGGACAAAATCCATTCAAATTATATTCATTGCAAATAATTTAATTTATGGCCTGCATTTGATTTAGAGGTATAATTATAAAGAAAAGAGGTGAAAATGAACTTCATCAGAGAGTTCTTAAATTATCTGAAAGTATGTCTTTCATCTAAAGCAAAGAAGAGTGTAGACATTCTCTTGTAGTTGCTGTTAGGACTTACTTTTTAAAAAAACTTAGAGCTCTTATTTTTTGTGTTATTTTTTGCAACGTGTGGACTTTGTTTGGATTCTGATTCAAACAAACAAAAACAAAAAACTGTTTTGTAAGACAATTAGAGAAAAGTGCACAAACATACTGATTAGTTGATGAGACTTTGCAATTAATGTTAATTTTTTAAAATTGGCAGTTCTTATTGGCTCCACCAGATAGATCTGACTTACACAGTTTTCTTAAAATAGTTGAGCCGTGTGATTTGCTTTGGCAGGTGGGATGCTAACAGGTGTAACACAAGCAGAGCCCCCAGGTGTGCTTCTGTGGCTGCCCCTAGCTCCCTGAGCCTCCGCCATAGCCATGAGAGAGCTCAGCCAGGAAGCCACTGCCCTTCCAACCTGAGCTGTCCAGGCCCACAGCTTGACTGTGCAGCCAAGGCCAGCCTAGATCTGCCACCTCCCAGCTGACTCCCACACGTGTGATTCAGATCACAGAACTGCACCAGTGGATCTGCAGGTGCATGAGAAAGAAGTTCTTACTGCTATATGCTGCTAGACTCTATGACTTTAAGGGTTTCTGTTTTATTTTATTTTATTTATTTATTTTTAGTTTCAGCAGTGCAACATTTAAATGCACATTTTGTTTCTTTATTATCATTATTTATTTATTTATTTTTCAGAGCTTGTTTTACATTCAACATTACGTGTATATTTGGTTTCATTCCCCATTTACCACGTCCAGCCCTAGCCCAGTCTCCTCCCCTCTCTACCCTGTAAACCTCCCCCTGTGCCCCTCATATTTATGAACTCCTGTTTGTCCTGCATTTCATCAGTTCGAATGTTGGTTCTCTGGTGCCCGTGGTCTATTGCTCTAAGGGATGTATTACCATAGAGAATGTGGGTGCATCATCCTGGGTTGAGTGGTCTGCGTGTACATCTTGTTAACTATTGGGCTGAGAGCTCACCCCTGGGGGTGCATTTTATTCTAGGCGCAGAATATATTCTAGGGCCATAGTATTGGGGGGTCTCACCAGGTTTCATCTGACCAGTAATTCTGGTCATTATTGAGTTTTTGGAGTAATTAATTTGTTTGTGTTTAAAAAACTTTTATTGATGTTAGTTTTCCCCAAGACTATGGTTCTGAGCTCCCATGCCCAGAGACTTACTCCTTCGAGGTGTTCCACTAAGAAGTTTTTATAACCTTGCCCCTGTATGCTTTACTATGTTCATGGATATATTTGCAGCACATATAAATACATATGTAGAAATATCCTGTGTCAATCCTATATATATTCATGGGTTTAGTCCCATTCACATTCCCACCGCTGTTCAGCTTGAATGTCTGTCTATGTATCCATTCATCAATTATTGCTATTACTGTTATTGCAGGATTGGTTATGTAATAATGTTTCCCTATGAGAAGCTCTGGTAGCATAGTGCCTAAGGCACTTGACTGCTAACCAGAAGGCTGGCAGTTCAAACCCACCAGCCACTCCTCGGAAGGAAGGTTGGGCAATCCTACTTCTGTAGTGATACTGCCTCAGAAACCCAAGGAGGGATCGCTATGAGTTGGGGCCGACTCGATGGCACATAGCAACAACAACAGCATGTTGCAGAAGCTCTGGTGGTGTAGTGCCTAAGGCATTTGACTGCTTACCAGAAGGCTGGAGCTTCAAACCCACCAGCCAGTCCTCAGAAGGAAGGTTGGGCAATCTACTTCTGTAATGATATCGCCTTGGAAACCCAAGGAGGGGTCGCTATGAGTCGGCTCCGACTGTTGCCTTTAACTCTTATGCTCCTCCCAGTTCTTCCTTTGCCTTGATCACTTGTGCTGACCTCCCCCTTACTGTGTATTGTCTTCCCTTGCACCCAAGTTAGTCAAGTTTACCCGCTAGCTAGTGTTTCACCCTCCCTTTTCTGCCCCGGATGACTTTCAAGAATATTTCTTTCTGCTTGTAAACCTTTTCTCAAATTTTTACAGTAGTGGTCTCATACAATACTTTTCCTTTTGTCATTGACTAATTTCACTCAGCATAATGTCCTCTGGGTTCATCTGTGTTATGAGGTGTTTCACAGACTGTTTGTTATTCCATAACATTGTGTACTATTCCGTTGTGTGTATGTACCATAGCATGGTTATCCATTCATTTGATGATAGGTCTTAGGTTGTGTTTTCTTTTTGTGAATAATGCTGTGATGAACATGAGTGTGCATATATCTGTTTGTGTCATGGCTTTTATTTCTCAAGGATATACACCTAGTGGGATTGTTGGATCATATAGTATTTCTATTTCCAACTGTTTAAGGAAACGGCATACCATTTTCTACAGTGCTTGTACTGTTTTACCATTCCACCAGCAGAGCATAAGTGCTCCAGCCTCTATACCCTTGCCAGCATTTATTTTTATTTTATTTGTTCTTTTTGACCTTTGCTGTTAATGCTGGGGTAAGATGATATCTCTTTGTTGTTTTGATTTACATCTCTCTAATGGCTAATGAGAGCCTCTGGTGGCACAGTGGTTAAAGTATTTGGCTACTAACCAAAATATTGGTAGTTCAAACCCACCAGCCACTCTGTGGGAGAAAGACGAAGCCCATAAAGATTCACAGCCTTGGAAATCCTATGGAGCAATTCTCCTTTGCCCTGTAGGGTCACTATGAGTCTGAATCAACTCAATGGCAGTGTGTTTTTGTTTTGTGTGGCTAATGATCACGAGCTTTTCTTCATGTGTTTTTTAGCCTCCTAAATGTCTTCTTGAGTAAAATGTCTGTTCAGGTACTCTGCCCGTATTTTAATTAGATTGTTTGTCTTATTGTTGAGGTGTTGAAGTTTTCTATACATTTCAGAAATTAGTCCCTTGTCTGATATATTATTTCCAATTTTTTTTCCTAGTCTGTAGTTTCTCTTTTCACACTTTTGGTGAAGTATTATTAGGCACATATATGTTTAATTTTTAGGAGGTCCCAGTCATATAGTTTGTCTTTTGGTGTTTATATATTTTTAGTTAGGTTTGACAGTGTATTTGTGTCATGTTTAGGGTTTGTTCTTGTTTTTTCTTTGATGATCTTTATTGTTTAGGTTTTACATTAAGTCTTTGATCCATCCTGAGGTAGTTTATATATATGGTGATAGATATGGATCCTGTTTCATTTTTCTGCAAATGCGTATTCACTTTTGCCAGCATCATTTAATAGGTTTCCACCTTTTGTCAAAAATCAGCTGCCCCTTAGGTAGATGGATTTACCTCTAGGTTCCCAATTCTGTTCTGTTGGTCTATGTGTCTGTCATTATATCAGAACCAGGCTGTTTGGGCTACTGTGGCTGTAGAGGAGGTTTTGAGATCAGGGAGTGTGAGGCCTCCTACTTTGTTCTTCTTCTTTAGTACTACATTGCTCATGTGAGGTCTCTTTCCTTTCCATATAAAGTTGGTGGTTTTCTCTTTAAAGAATGATAATGGAATATGGATTGAGATTGTATTATATCTGTAGGTCACTCTGGGTGATGCTGACTTTTTCACAATGTTAAGTCTTCCTATCCATAAGCATGGTATATTCCATTTATGTAGGTCTCTTATTCCTAAGTACTTCATCTTTTGCATGGTTATTGCAAACGGTATTGTTTTCCTGATTTCCTTTTCAAAGATCTCTTTGTTAGTGTAGAGGACTGATTTTTGTATGTTGATCTGGTTCCCTGCCACTTTGCTAAATCCTTCTATTAGTTCCTCTGTTTTTCTGGTTTACTATCTAGAATTTTGTATCTATAGGATCATATCATCTGCAAATAGAGATACTTTTACTTCTTCTTAATTTGCCAATTTGGATGCCTTTCATTTCCCTTTCTTGCCTTATTGTTTTGTTAACTTCCTGGTTGTTTGTTTGTTTGATCCCCATTGTAGGCTTCTAATGTTGGAGCTCTGGTAGCATAGTGGCTAAGGCACTTGACTGCTCACCAGATGGCTGGTGGTTCAAACCCATCAGCCACTCCTCGGAAGGAAGGTTGGGCAATCCTACTTCCGTAGTGATATTGCCTCGGAAACCCAAGGAGGGGTCGCTATGAGTCAGGGCTGACTTGACGGCACATAACAACAACAACAACAACAATGTTGATGTAGAAAAATGTTAATTTTTTGTTTTTTCTTCCCCATTCCCCTCTCCTCATCCCCTGGTACTTGCTAATCTTCTTCTATTTATTTATTTTTTAACATAATAATTTTAGTTAAAACAACTATTTTGTTTATTTTTTTAACTTTGTATTTCAATTTGGGTGGAAGTTTTCAGAGTAAGTTGGTTTTCCATTCAACAGTTTATACATATTTTGTTTCATGTCATTGATTTCAATTCCCATAATGTTACAATGGTCTTTCCCCTTCCTCCCTATGGTGACCACTTCCCTTTGTCCTTCTTTCCTATTCATTCCCACATCATGAGCTTTTCCTTAGAGATATGCTGCCCTTTTGATCTCTTATGGCTAATCATACTAAGGAGTGCATCTCTCCCTGGTGCTATTATTCATCTCATAGGCCTGCTGTTATTTGGCTGAAAGTTGAACCACAGGAGTAAGTTCAGTTTGAGGCGGGAAGGGTGACTAAGGGCCACACTCTCAGGGGTTCCACCAATCTGTGTCAGATATTTTATTCTTTTAATTTTGAGTTTTGTTTCACATTTCTCACCTACTCTATTCAGGATCTCGTGTTGTGAGCCCTTTCAGAGTGGTTGGCAGTAATAGCCAGATACCATCTAGTTCTGGTTCTCAGAGTCTTGGAGGCTGAGGTTCATGTGGTCCTCTAGTCCTTTCGACTATTTGTTTCAATGCATCCCTGATTTTCTTCATTCTTCTTTGCTCTGGATGAGGAGAGACCAATAGTTGCTTGTTAGATAGCTGCTCACAAGCTTTTAAGACCCAAGTCACTACTCAACAAAATAAGATGTAGAACAGTATGTTTGTGTACTATATCAATGCCCTCAAGACATTTGGTTATATAACTTTGTGGCCTTTTAGCTGTACTATAAGCATGGGCATTTTGGCAGCTCATACAAATACACATGTAGTAATACTGTCTGCCAAACCTATGTATATTCATGGATATAGTCCTGTTTTCCTACCCATACTTGATCATCCTGCCTGTCTACTTATATATCCATTCATAGATTAATGCTTTTTTTTACTGATAATGCAGTATTTATATGTAAATTTGTTTAGCTTTGTTGTCTGTATCTTCCTTTTCCTTAGTGATATTGTGGTGGTTTCCCACTATTTGTATATTGCCTTTCCTTTCTCCCAAGTTAATATATGTCACTTGCCTAGTTAGTGATATTCCTTTCCCTTCCTGGTGACCATTAAAGAATGTTCATTTCCTTATGTAAGCCTTTCCTTGATTTTTTTTTTTTTTAATAATAGTAAGACCGAAAGAATTGTGGGATGACATCAAAAACATCATCCATGAAGAAAGCAAAATGTCATTAAAAAGACAGGAAAGGAAGAAAAGACTAAAGTGGATGTCAGAGGAGACTCTGAAATGTGCACTAGAATGGAGAGTAGCTAAAGCAAATGGCAGAACCAACAGGATAAGAGAACTGAACAGAAGATTTCAAAGAGCAGCTCAAGAAGACAAAGTCAATTATAATGAAATGTGCCAAGAATTGGAGTTAGAAAACCAAAAGGGAAGAATATGCCTAGCATTTCTCAAGCTGAAAGAATGAAGGAAAAAACTTAAGCCTCAAATTGCAATATTGAAGGATTCCATGGGCAATATGTTGAATGATGCAGGAAACATCAAAAGAAGATGGATGGAATACACAGACTTACTATACCAAAAAGAATTGCTTGATGATCATTCATTTCAAGAGGTGGCATTGGATCAAGAACCAATGGTACTTAAGGAAGAAGTTAAAGCTGCACTGAAGGGATTGGTGAGAAACAAAGCTTCAGGAATTGATGGAATACCTATTGAGATGTTTCAACCAATGGATGCCTTGCTGGAGGCACTCACTCAGCTATGCCAAGAGATTTGGAAGACAGCTACTGGCCCAGCTGACTGGAAGAGATCCATATC
Organism: Orycteropus afer afer; assembly: GCF_000298275.1. Taxonomy (NCBI): domain Eukaryota; kingdom Metazoa; phylum Chordata; class Mammalia; order Tubulidentata; family Orycteropodidae; genus Orycteropus; species Orycteropus afer. The sequence goes on along the minus strand of NW_006921688.1, from coordinate 9,437,289 downwards.
TGTACCCATTCCAAAGAAAGGTGATCCCACAGAATGTGAAAATTGTTGAACAATATCATTGATACCACATGCAAGTAAAATTGTACTGAAGATAATTCAAAAATGGTTGCAGTGGAATATCAACAGAGAACTTCCAGAAACACAAGCTGGATTCAGAAGGGAACGTGGAGCAAGGAATGTCATAGCTGATGTCAGATGGATCTTGGCTCAAAGCAAAGAATACCAGAAAGATGTTTACTTGTGTTTTATTGACTATGCAAAGGCATTTGATTGTGTGGATTATAACAAATTATGGATAACTTTGAAAAGAATGGGAATTCCAGAACACTTCATTGTACTCATGAGGAACCTGTACATAGACCAGGAGGCTGTTGTTCAAACACAATAAGGGGATACTGCATGGTTTAAAATCAAGAAGGGAGTGCATCAGGGTTGTATCCTCTCACCATACTTATTAAACTTGTATGCTGAGCAAATAATCTGAGAAGCTAGACTATATAAAGAAGAACACGACATCAGGATTGGAAGAAGGCTTATTAACAACCTGCAGTGTGCAGACAACACAACTTTGCTTGCTGAACGTGAGGATGACTTAGAGCATTTACTGATGAAAATTAAAGACTACAGTCTACAGTGTGGATTACAACTCAACATAAAGAAAACTAAAATCCTTACAACTGGACCAATAAGCAGCATCATGATAGATGAATAGAAGGTTGAAGTTGTCAAAGACTTCATATTACTTGGTTCTATAATCAACACCAATGGAAGCAGCAGTCAAGACATCAAAAGACATATTGCATTGCTCAAATCTGCTGCAAAAGACCTCTTTCAAGTGCTGAAGAGCAAAGATATCTTCTTGAAGACTAAGATGCACCTAATCCAAGCCATGGTATTTTCAATCACCTCATATGCATGTGAGAGCTGGACAGTGAATAAGGAAGATCAAAGAAGAGTTGATGCTTTTGAGTTGTGGTGTTGGCAAAGAATGCTGAAAGTACTGTGGACTGCTAAAAGGACTAACAGATCTGTCCTGGACAAAGTGCAGACAGAATGCTCCTTGGAAGCGAGAATGGCCAGGCTTCATCTCACCTACTTTGGTCATGTTGTTGGAAGGGACCATTCTCTGGAGAAGGATGTTATGCTTGGTAAAGTGAATGGTCAACGAAAGACAGGAAGGCCCTCAGTGAGATGGATAGATATGGTGGCTGCAGCGATGGGCTTAGGTATAGTAGGGATAGTGAAGCTGGCATAGGACCAGGCAGTATGTTCTGTTGTACATAGGGTTGCTATGAGTCAGAGATGACTCGACAGCACATAATAACAACAGCAGCAGGGCCATGGAATATGTGTCTTTTTCTGTTTGGCTTATTTCACTCAGTATAATATCCTCTAAATTAATCCATGTTAAAAAATGTTTCAAAAGACTCATGTTATTCTTTGGAGTGTATACTATTCCACTGTGTGTAAGTACCATGGTTTGTTTATCCATTCATCTGTTGATAGGCACTTGTTGTTGTTAAGTGCCGTCGAGTCGTTTCCGACTCATAGCGACCCCATGCACAGCAGAATGAAACACTGCCCGATCCCGCGCCAGCCCCACAAT
>NW_006921688.1:9424287-9432799 GCF_000298275.1 Orycteropus afer afer | reverse complement strand
TGTTCCTCTGTCTGGCTTCCTGGCTTTTAATCCCCTTTCTCCTGCTCTTCTGGCCTGCTGCTTTGGGTGTCCCTGAGTTGTCCCTGGGGCTGACTACTCCTCTGTCCAGGTTCCTGGCTTTTATCCCCTTTCTCCTGCTCTTCCGGCCTGCTACTCTGGGCGGGCTGGAGTTTGTCTCCTCACCTAATCCCTTCAGATGATTGCTCTTCTCTCTGGATTCCTGGCTTTTAATCCCCTTTCTCCTGCTCTTCCTGCTTGCTACTTTGGGCGTCCCTGAATTGTCTCTCCTCACCTGTAACCCTGGGGTTGACTGCTCTTCTGTCCTGGTTCCTGGCTTTTTATCCCCTTTTTCCTGCTCTTCCGGCCTGCTACTCTCTGATAGGCACTTAGGTTATTCAATCTCTTTGTTATTGTGAATAGTGCTGTGTTGAACATGAGGGTATGCATATATCTATTCATATCCTGGCTGTCATTTCTTTAGGAAATATACCAACTGGTGCAATTGCTGGATCAAATGATATTTCTGTTTCTGACATTTTAAGGAAAGCATTATACCACTTTCCAAAGTGGTTGTACCATTTTACAGTACCATCAAGAATATATGTGAATTGTGTTCTGTCTTATTGGACTTTGCTATATTGTTGGGGTCAGATGATAGCTCATTGTTGTTTTGATTTGCATCTCTGTAATGGCTAATACCAGGAGCTCTGGTAGCATATTGGCTAAAGCACTTGACTGCTAACCAGAAGGCTGGCGGTTCAAACCCACCAGCCACTCCTCGGAAGGAAGGTTGGGCAATCCCACTTCCGTAGTGATACTGCCTCGGAAACCCAAGGAGGGGTCACTATGAGTTGGGGCTGACTCGACGGCACATAACAACAACAACAACAATGGCTAATACCACTCATCGATCCCTTTGTCGTTCTGTGGTGGTTTGCACATTGCTGTGATCCTGGAAGCTATGCCACTGGTATTTCAAATACCAGCAAGTTCACCCAGGGAAGACAGGTTTCAGTGGAGCTTCCAGACTAAGAAGAAGGAAGAAGAGGTCCACTTCTGAAAAAATTAGCCACTGAAAACTTTATGAATAGCTGTGAAATATTATCTAGTAATAGTGCCAGAAGACGAACTCCTTAGGTTGGAAGGCATTCAAAATATGACTGGGGAAGTGGTGCCTCCTCAAAGTAGAATAGACCTTAATGACATAGATGGAGTAAAGTTCCTTAGACCTTCGGTTGCTCATATGGCATGACTCAAAATGAGAAGACACACCTCTAAACATCCATTAATAATTGGAATGTGAAATTTACAAAGTATGAATCCAGGAAAGTTGGAGGTTGTCACAAATGAAATGGAATGCATAAAGATAGATACCCTGATCAGTAATAAGCTGGAATGGACTAGTATTAGCCATTTTGAATAAGACAATCATATGGGTTTCTATGATGGGAATGACATATTGAGGAGGAATGGCATCACATTCATCATCAAAACCACCATTTCAAGATGTATCCTGAAGTGCAATGGTACCGATAATGAGATAATATCTGTACACCTACAAGGAAGACCATTTAATACAACTGTTACTCGGATGTGCACACCAACCACTAAAGCCAAAGATGAAGAAATTGGAGATTTTACCAACTTTTGCAGTCTGAAATTGACCAGATTACTGGTAATTGGAATGGGAAAGCTGGAAACAAAGAAGAAACATCAATAGTTGGAAAATGTGGCCGTGGTGATAGAAGTGACACTGGAGATCACATGATAGAATTTTGCAAGATTCTGACTGATAGTGACCCCCTTTGGGTTTCTGAGGCGGTAACTCTTTACAGAAGTAGATTGCTCAGTCTTGTGTAGAGTGGCTGGTGGTTTTAAACCACCAACCTTCTGGTTAGCCGTCAAATGCCTTAGGCACTATGCCACCAGAGCTCATTAATGAATTATTCATTGCAAATACCTTTTTTAAAACAACATAGATGGTGACTATACATATGGACCTTAGAAGATGGAATACAGAGGAAGAAAATAGACTACATGTGTGGGAAAAGATGAAGGAGAAGCTCAACATCATCAGTCAGAAAAAGGCCAGAGTCCAACTGTGGAACAGACCATCAGTTGCTCTTATGCAAGTTTAAGTTGAAGCTGAAGAAAATGATAACAAGTTGACATGAGCCAAAATATGACTTTAGTATATCCCACTTGAATTTAGATACCATCTGAACAGTAGATTAGACACATTGAATACCAGTGACCACAGATGACTTGTGGGTGACATCAAGGACATCATACATGAAGAAAGCAATAGTTAATTAAAAAGCCAGTTCTTGAACAATTTCTCTTAGAAAGATCAGCATGAGGCCGGTCCCCATGAGGCAGATGTTAAAGATGTCCCAAATGTCCAAACTACCGTACCACTCCATCATTTCAGACATTAACTCCTCCTCCCAGTAATTTCCCCAGTCTTAGGCTTCTGTATTTCTCTGTAACGCCTCACAGAACTCACAGACACCCAAGGGTTCATCTCAAGTAGTAGTGGTGGAGGCTGGCAGGCTGGCAAGTCCCAGGTCCGTGAGTAGGTCTGGCGGATCCTCCCAACTCTCAGGGTTTGATGAATCTCGATCAGCAGATCAGATGATGGCTGCTGTCCCAAATCCAGGGGTGAGGTGAGGATGATCCAAGACACAAAGCCAGAGCAGGAGGAGAGCGAATCTTCCCAGGAGATTCATAGGTATACCTTCAGGGAAGCTAAGGGTGGTGACTTGAATTATACCCTCCAGCAAGGCAGGACTCAAGATACATTCCACCTGTGTTGCCCCAACAGAAATAACCTAAATCCCATCACAGAGTTGATTGCCAGTCATTATAGGGAATGACTACTACCAGCTGCCCAGCCAAGTTGATACCTGACCTTAACTACCACACCACCCCAAACGGGCATGGATAATGGGATTTACAAAACATCACAGAATGGAGGACAATGGCTAGAAGGGCCACATCAAGCAATTCACTGCAGCCTCTAAAGGAAGAGAATACCAAAATGGATGTCAGAAGACAGTCTGAAATGTGCTTTTGAGCACAGAGCAGCCAAAGAGAATGGAAGAGGTGATGAGCTAAAAGATCTGAACAGATTTCATGGATATTTCAAGAAAACAAAGCAAAGTGTTATAATGAAATATGCAAAGAACTGGAGTTATAAAATCAAAAGGGAAGAACACAGCTTGGTATTTCTTGAGCTGAAAGAAGAAAAAAATCAAGCCTGAAGCTGCAATATTGAAGGACTCTATGGGGAAATATTGAGTGGTGCTGGAAGCATCAGAAGAACATGGAGAAATACAGAGAATCCCTGGTACAAAAGGAATTGGTTGATGTTCAGCTGTTCCAAGAGGTAACATATGGTTAAGAACAATGGTATTGAAGGAAAAGAAGTCTATCCTACACTAAAGGAACTGGCAAAAAAACAAGGCTCCAGGAACTGAAAGAATACTCATTGAGATGTTTAGCAAAGGATGTAGCACTGGAAGCACTCACTTGTTTATGCCAAGACATTTGGAAGACAGCTACCTGACCAATCAACTGGAAGAGATCCATATTTGTGCCTATCCCAAAGAAAGGTGATACAATAAAATCCAGAAATTATCAAGCAATATCATTAATACCACACACAAGTAAAATTTTGCTGAAAATAATTCAAAAATGGTTGCATAAGTACATCCAGAGAGATCTGCCAGAAATTCAAGCTGAATTCAGAAGAGGATATGGAATGAAGGATATCACTGCTGATGTCAGATAAATCTTCTCTGAAAGCAAATACCAGAAAGATCTTTACCTGTGTTTTATTGGCTATGCAGAGACATTTGACTGTGTGGATCATAACAAATTATGGACAATATTACTAACACTGGGAATGTCAGAACACTTAATTGTGCTCATGAGGAACCAGTACATGGACCAAGAGGCAGTCATTCACACAGAACAAGGGGATATTGCATGATTTTAAATCAGGAAAGATGTGTATTGGGGCTATATTATTTCACCATATTTATTCAATCTATGTGCTGAGTAAATAATCTGAGAAGCTGGACTCTTATGAAGGAAAAGGTGGCATCAGGATTGGAAGAAGACTCATTAATAGCCTGTGATATGCATATGACATAAACTTCATTGCTGAAAGTGAAGAAGACTTGAAGCTCCTACCGATGAACCTCAAAGACTACATCCTTCAGTATGGATTATATTGCAACATCAAGAAAACAAAACTCCTCACAGCTGGGCCAATAATCAACAGGATGATAGATGGAGAAAAGATTTAAGTTGTCAAGTATTTTATTTTACTTGGGCCTATAATCAAGGCCCATGGGAGCAGCAGTTAAGTAATCAAATGATGTTTGCATTGGCCAAATCTGCTGCAAAAAGACCTCTTTAAACTGTTACAGAGCACACATGTTCCTTTGAAGCCTAAGGTGCACCTAACCCACCCCATTACCTTTTTCAGTGTCCTTATGTGCATGTGAAAGCTGGACAGTGAATAAGGAAGACCACAGAAGAAATGATTCATTTGAATTGTGCTGTCATAGAATATTTAATATACTGTGGACTGCCAGAGTAACACACAAATCTGTCTTCGAAGAAGTACAGCTGGACTGCTCCTCAGAGGCCAGACTTCATCTCTGTCACTTTGGTAGTTATCAGGAGGGACCGGACTCTGGAGAAGGATGTACTTGGTAACATCGAGGGTCAGTGGAGCAGGGGAATGGCCTCAATGAGAATGATCGACTCAGTGGCTGCAACAGTGGGCTCAAGCCCTTCAAGTAATGGTTGTGAGGATGGAGCCTGACCAGGCAGTGTTCATTCTGTTGTATGTAAGGCCACTATGAGTCAAAACTGATTTGATGGCACTAACAACAACAATAACAATGGCTAATAATCATGAGCATTTCTTCTTGTGTTTCTTGGCTGCCTAACTGTCTTCTTAGGTGAAGTGTCTGTTCATGGCTTGTGCCCATTTTTTTTTTTTTTTTTAATTGGATCGTTAGTCTTTTTGATGTTGAAGTGTTGAAGTTTTCTATAAATTTTAGATGTAAGTCTCTTGTCATTGGCAAATATTTTTCCCTGTTTGTAGGTTCTCTTTTTACTCTTTTGGAGAAGTCTTTTGACTTCATTTTTGATGAAGTTTATAGTTTGGGGTTTTAAATTTAGGTGTTTGATCCATTTGAGTTTGTTTCTGTGTATAGTGTGAGGTATGGATCTTGTTTAATTTTTCTACAAATGGATATCCAGTTTTACCAGCACCATTTGTTAAAGAGACTATTTCTTCCCCCATTGAATGGGTTTTGGCCCTTTGTCAAAGATTGGCAGTGCATATGTGGATGGATCTGTTTCTGGATTCTCAATTCTTTTCCACTGGTCTATGTGTCTATTGTACCAATGCCAGGCTGTTTTGGCTACTGTGGCTGTGTAGTAGGTTTGAGATTGGGGAGTGTGAGACTTCCTCCTTTGTTTCTCTTCTTCAGTACTTTGCTTATCCATGCTCTGTCCTCTCCATATAAAATTAGTGATTAGCTTTCCCACGGCCTTAAAGAATGTTGATGGAATTTTCATTGGGATTGCAATGAATCTATAGATTGCTTTGGTTAGTATTGACATTCCTGTCCATGAGCATGGCATAGTCTTCCACTTATGCTGGTCTCTTATAGTTTCTTGTAGTAGTGTTTTGTAGTTGTCTTTGGATAGGTCTCTCCCTGCCCCCCTTCGCATAGGTCATTTGTGTCCATGGTAAGATTTATTCCTAAGTATTTTATTTTCTTGGTAGCTGTTGTAAATAGTATTACTTTCCTTATTTCCTTTTCAGAGATCTCTTTGTTGATGTAGAGGAGTCCAACTGATTTTTGTATATTGATCTTGTATCTGCTACTTTTCTGAACCTTTCAATTAGTTTCAGTAGTTTTCTTTTTGAGTCTCTGGGGTTTTCTGTGTATAGGATTATGTCGTCTGCAAATAGAGGTAGTTTTACTTCTTTGCCAATTTAGATGCCTTTTATTTCTCTTTCTTGCCTTAGTGCCCTTGTTAGGACTTCCAATACAATGTTGAATAAAATAAGATAAAAACTCATAGCCGTCAAATCAGTTCTGACTAATAGTGACCCTTCCTGGGGTTTCTGAGGTGGTATCTTCTATGGAAGTATATTGCCCAGTCTTCCTTCTGAGGAGTAGCTGGTGGTTTTGAACCACCAGAGTGTGGTTAGCAGTCAAATGCCTTAGGCACTACACCATCAGAGCTCCTGTACAGTGTTGAATAGAAGTGGTATTAGAGGGCATCCTTGCCTGGTTCCTGTTCACAAGAGAGTATTTTGAGTCTCTCTCCATTGAGAATAATGTTGGCCATTGGTTTTGCATATATGTCCTTTATTACATTGAGGAATTTCCCTTCTCTTCCTATATTCCTGTGAGTTTTTATCAGGAATGGGTGCTGGATTTTATCAAATGCCTTTTCTGCGTCAATTGATAATGATCGTATCGTTCTTTAATTTCTGTGGTGAGTTACATTGATCATTGTTCTGATGTTGAATCATCTTTGATATGAATCCCACTTGGTCATAGTGTATAATTTTTTGATACAGTGTTGATTCTGTTGACTAAGATTTTCTTGAAGATTTTTGCATTTATATTCATGAGTCATATTGATCTGTAGTTTTCCTTTTTAGTGGTATCCTTGCCTGGTTTTAGGATCACAGTTACACTTGCTTCATAGAATGAATTTAGGAGTGTGCCATCCTTTTCTATGTTCAGGAACACCTTGAGCAGGTCAGGTGTTATTTCTTCGCTGAATATTTGATAGAATTCTCCAGTGAAGCCTTCTGGGCCAGAACTTTTTTGTGTGGGGAGTTTTTTTCATGACCTGTGCAATTTCTTCCTTTGTTATAGGTGTCTTCAAATTTTCTACCTCAGTCTGTGCTAGTGTAAGTAGGTCTTATATTTCTAGAAATTTATTCATTTCTTCTAGGTTTTTGAATTTGGTGGAGTACAGTTCTTCCTGGTATTCTGTTATTATCATTTTTATTCCAGTTAGTTCTGTTAGGATGTTGCACATTTCATTTATACATATTATTTGCATCTTCTCTTTCTTTTCCTTAGTTAAATTTGCCAGTGGTTTGTAGATTTTGTTAAATCTTTTCAGAGAACCAGTCTCTTGTCTTTATTTTCTCTATTGGTTTTCTATTTTGTCTATTTCTGCTCTGATAATTAGTATGTCCTTTCTCCTGGAGTCTGAAGGCTTCTTCTTTTGCTCTTTTTCTGTTTTTTGGAATTGTTGGGTTAAGGTGTTGACTTAGATTCTTTCTTCTTTTCCGATGTGTGCATTAATTGCTATAAATTGACATCTGAGTACTCCTTTCACTATGTCCCAAAGATTTTGGTACGTTGTGTTTTCATTCTTGTTTCTAAGAACTTTTTTTATTTCACACTTTATTTCTTCTGTTTCCCTGTGGTTCTTGAACAGTGTTTATTCAGTTTCCATGTATTTGATTCCCCCCACTCTGGTCTTCCTATTATTTATTTCTAATTTTATGGCATTGTGATCCAAGAAGATGCTTTGTAGAATTTCAATGTTTTAAAATTTACTGAAGGTTGATTTGTGGCCTAACATATATAACATATAGTCTATTCTGGAGAATGATCCATGTGTACTGGCAAAGAATATATATCTTTTTGTTTGTTTGTTGTGTGGAGTGTTCTGTATATGTATATGAGGTCAAGTTGGTTGATTGTGTTGTTGAGATCTTATGTATCTTTATTGAGTTTTCTTCTAGTTGTTCTGTCTTTCATCAAAAGTGGTGTGTTAAAGTCTCTTACTATTGTTATAGTATTGTCTATGTCTCCTTTCAATTCAATGAATATTTGCTTTATGTATTTTGGAGCTTTTTCGTTGGGTACATAGATATTTATTATGGTTATGTCCTCTTGGTCTGTTGACCCTTTTATCATCATATAGTGCCCTTCCTTGTCCCTTATGCTTGATTTTGCCTTGAAGTCTATTTTATCAGAAATTAATATTGCTGCTCCTGCTCCTTTTTGCTATTAGCTTCATATATTTTTTTCCATCCCTTGATTTTTAGTTTATTTTTATCTTTGTGTCTAAGACAGTGTATTGATGGGTCTTGGTTTCTTACCCAGTCTGTCATTTTCTTTCTCTTGACTGGTACATTTAATCCATTCACATTTAGTGTAAGGGATGATAGGTATGAATTTACTGCTGTCATTCTTTTGTGATTTTTGTTGTGGGGCTAATGGTTTCTTTGTTTCAAGTATTTTTCTGTGCTGAGGTTTTTTTTTTTTTTAATCAAGTTTCCTTTCTCATTTCTTCATTATTGCTGCTTTCACGTTTACTAAGTCCTTGTGATTTCCTTCTTCCTTCTTTTGGTTAGAAGGTTTATTCATTTTCTCTGTAGTTACCCTGTAGCAAATTCTTATCTCCTAAAGTTTGGAATTCTTTGCTATTCATAAGGTTTTCCCTG
>NW_006921688.1:9411287-9422777 GCF_000298275.1 Orycteropus afer afer | reverse complement strand
GAGATGGATTGATACAGTGGCTGCGATGATGGGCTCGAGTATAGCAGGGATTGTGGGGCTGGTGCGGGATCGGGCAGTGTTTCGTTCTGCTGTGCATGTGGTCGCTATGAGTCGGAAACGACTCGACGGCACTTAACAACAACAACAACAACAAAGTTTGGAACAGTGTGTTCTATACTGACATTGTCCAGACTTCTTCTCCATGTGGAAGTTTTGTAATTATACCATTAATTCCCTCTATTTGTTTTGCAGTTGGTATAATGTACAGATTTATTCCTCTGGTTCTCTATTTTCCATTTTGTAAGCTTATTTTATATTTGAGAATTCTTTTTCTGGGTTGGTTTCTGGGTGGTATTGTCTCATGTCTTAATCTTAGATTGCTGTCTTCCATTATTGGTTTTCTTTTGGAAGAATTCTCTTTAGCATTTCCTGTAGGGTTGTTCTGGTTTTTTACAAATTTCCTTAATTTCTGTCTGCCCAGGAATGTCCTAAGTTCACTATCATTCTGCTAAGAAATCAAAGCTTAGTCTTATTGGTTGCTCTTTGTAGTAACATTTCAGTTTTCTTGAGCTGCTCTCAAGATTCTTTCTTTGTCTTTGGTTTTGGAAAGTTTGATTATGATATGTCTTGGTTACTTTCTGTTAGGGTCTGTCCTATAGGGGGTTCATTGAACTTCTTGGGTGAATATCTTTTTGTCTTTCATAATATTGGGGAAATTCTCTGTTAGCAGGTCTTTGACAATTTTTTCTCATTTTTTGTTTGTTTGTTTTGCCTCTTCTTGTTCTGGAATTCCAATCAGGTGTAGGTATTTCTGTTGCTTTGTCTCATATAACTCTTAGGTTTTCTTCATTTCGCTTTATTCTTTTCTGATTTTTCCTCATACAAGATGGTATCAAGGGATTTGTCTTCTAGCTGGGTTATGTGTTCTTCAGCCAGTTGATTTTACTCTTTTGTCTTTCCAATGTGTTATCTATCTCCCTAATTTTAGTGTTCATCTTCTGGATATCTAATTGCTGTTTTTGTGTGATTTCTACTTGTTAATTTATTTTGTCATTTTGTTCTTATATGATTTTCTTGAGTTCTTCAAAGGTATTGTCTGTCTTTTTCTTTTTTCTGTTTATGGTTTCCTTGAGCTCTTGGAAGGTCATATATCTTTTGAACTTTTACTCCAAACCAAAACCAAATTCACTGCCATCTAGTCGGTTCCAACTCATAGCGACCCCTCCTTGGGTTTCCAAGACGGTATCTCTATAGAAGTAGATTGCCAAGTCTTTGAATTCTTATTAGGTAGTTCTATTATTTCTGCTTCCTCAGGGAGATTTCCTAATTGTTCTTTATATTGGTAACTTGCTTCTACTATCTTGTCCTGTTTCTTTGTTTGAATTGAAGTTGTCTGTTGTCTCTGAGACATTTTGAAGTTGTTTTTATTTGTTGGTTATATATTTGTTTGTTTCAATATATCCAGATGAGTGGGGCAGGTGTGCTTCTTTGGTTGCCAACTTGGTAGCACCGAAGCACTCCCCACCTATCTTCAGATTTTGGTGGGATAATTATGGGAATGTAGGTACAAGTGTCTGTTTGATACAAAGAGGAGCTGTTGGGATAAGCAGACATCTACCATCCAGTGGTCCTCATCCATTGGGTGAGGTGGTTGGTGGTTAGTGCAGTAGAAAAGATTGACTACTGAAATGTTATTTTTCTAGATTGGCTTCTAGGTGATGTTTTCATGTGTCTTAATCTTAGGTTGTTATCTTCTGTTGTTGGTTTACTGTCCATAGGACTCCCTTTTAGCATTTCTTGTAAGTTTGGTCTGGTTTTTACAAATTCCCTTTATTTCTGTTTACCTGGAAATGTTATAATTTCACCATCATGTTTGAGGGACAGTTTTGATGGATACATATTTCTTGCTTGGCAGTTTTCTTCTTTTCAAGGTTTTATATATGTCATCTCATTGCCTTCTTGCCTACTTGGTTTCTTTTGAGAAATAAGAACATAATTTTACTGGCTGCCCTTTGTAGGTAACATTTCATTTTCCCTAAACTACTCCTAAGAGTCTTTGTCTTTGGTTTTAGAATGTTTGATTATAATATCTCCTGGTGACTTTCTCTTGGGATCTATCCTATATGGGGTCCATTGAGCTTCTTGGATGTATATCTTTTCTCACTTCATGATATTAGGGAAGTTTCCTGCTAGTCTCTGACAGTTTTATGGGTTTGTGTGTGTATGTGTGTGTGTGTATGTGTGCACGCCTCTTCCTGTTCTGGAATTCCAGTTGCACGTAGATTATTTCTCTTGCTATTAGCCCACATGATTCTTAGGTTTTCTTTATTCTTTTCTCATATAAAGTGGTGTCAAGGGATTTGTCTTCTAGTTGGCTAATCTGTTACTCAGTTAATTCGATTCTGCTCTTTTGTTCTTCCAACGTGTTATCTATCTCTGTAATTTTAGTGTTACTCTTCTGGATTTCTATTGCTGTTTTTGCACGATTTCTAATTATCTTTTTATTTTGCCATTTTGCTCTTGTATTGTTTTCCTGAATTCTTATAAGGTATTATCTGATTTTGCCTTGATTTTGTTTGTGGTTTCCTTGAGCTTTTAGAAAGCAATATATTTATTTATATTTATATTTATATATAATATATTTATATTTATAAAGTAAAGGACCTCTTTCAAGTGCTGAAGAGCAAAGATGTCTCCTTGAGGACTAAGTCATGACACAAGCCATGGTGTTTTCAATAGCCTCATGTGCATGTGAAAGCTGGACAATGAAAAAGGAAGATCAAAGAAGAATTGATGACTTTGAATTGTGGTGTTGGTGAAAAATGCTGAAAATACTGTGGATTTCCAGAAGAAAGAACGAATCTGTCCTGGAAGAAGTGCAGCCGGAATGCTCCTTAGAAGCAAGGATGGGCAGACTTTGTCTCACCTACTTTTGTCGTGTTGTTAGAAAGGACCAATCCCTGGAAAAGGATATCCTGCTTGGTAAAGTAGAGGGTCAGCAAAAGAGGGAAGGACCCTCAATGAGATGGATTGACACAGTGGCTGTAATGATGGGCTCAGGCATAGCAAGGATTGTAAAGATGATGCAGGACCACGCTATGTTTTTTTCTATTGTGTGTATAGGGGCACTTTGAGTTGGAACCAGCTGAAGGCACCTAACAACAACATGTTATGCAACCATCACTGTTATCTAGTTCTAATTTTTTTTTTAATCACTCCAAGCAGAAATTCAGTACCCCTTAAGTAATAAGTCCCCATTCCTCCCTGCCCACAACTCTTGGAATCCACTAATCTACTTTTGTCTCTATACACTTGCATATCCTAGATATTGCATATAAGTGAGATCATATTTTTGTGTCTGCTTTATTTCACTTAACTTAATGTTTTCAGTGTTCATCCGCATTGTAACATATGACAGAACTTCATTTCTTTTTATGGGTGAATACTATTCCATTGTATGTCTGTACCACATTTTCTTTATCCACTCATGTGCTGATGGAAACTTGGGTTGTTTCCACCTTTTGGCTATTGTGAATAGTGCTGCCATGAATAGTGATGTACAAATTTCAGTCCATTCTGTAACTTCTGTACCTAGGAATAGAATTACTGGGGCATATAGTAATTCTATTTTTAACTTCTTGAGAAATTTCCCAACTGTTTTCCAGTGACTATATCATTTTACATTTCCACCATTACTGTATGAAGGATCCAATTTTAATATAATTTAATTTTTTTTGTACCTTTATCATTTGTCCCCTTAAATTTCACATTATTACATTCTAATCCATCATCTTAGTCTTAGAGATGTTCTTTAACTTTGATTCAATCATGTGATTTATTTCCTAATTCTCCCATGACAGCTTCATATTTGTAACTAAAGATAACATATGGGAAAATGGGAGGCAGTCTATTGCAGTGGTTAAGAATGTAGGCTTAATGGACAAACTATAACATGAATCTTGCTTCTACCCCATACTATTTACTTGACTAAGAGCAAATTACTTAACATTTCTAAACTGGGTTCCTCTTCAGCAAAAATCCATCTTATGGGAGTTTGGTAAGAAATGTCATATTGAAAATAAGTAGCATAATAAATACTTAGTGCATTTTTAGAAATTATGTCTTTAAAATGGTTATTATATTACAGTATTAAAATGGTTGGACGCCTGTAAAATATTTTTATATTTTAGAATACTGGCAATTTATTGATGTAGCGTATTGTAGTCCTATTACAGATTATATACCATTTATATTTACACATTTTCTATGATCTACTGTTTGTTTTAATGTAAGTATATTAGAATACTGCAAGAAGTGGGAAAGTAATGTAATCTATAAAAATAATGTATAAAGCAGGTGTATTTTATTTGAATATAAAATCTCAACTTCATAAAAATAATAAAATATTTTTCTTGAAATTAGGCAATTCTTAAGGCAGGAATTTGGCTGAATTCTAGGTAAAATATGACCATTGTTATGGCCCACTTGATATTTCACAGGAAGTTCATAATGCAAGTTGCTTGCTTGCAAGGGTAAATGCTCTTACCTTTAATATGCCCCTGTTTGGCATGCAAGAACAGCCTTGCTCACCTTGTGTCCTCAGACCTGCCATTTACAGCTTTGTTAAACTGTCATCAACCATATGAAGAATTCCCCATTCTCTCTCTGTCTTTGTCACGTCAGGCTACTAGGACTCAACGCTCTCCAACTGCATATGGTTCATTGGTCTCTAAATTGTGGACTTCTCTTTGTTTTCCTGAGTGCTGGACATTTTAAAAAATTCACATCTGGGTTGCTGTTGTCTAAATCCTACTAAACACTTAATAGTTGCTCAAAAACTGTTTGTTGAATTAGTATAGAGAAATGTATGGAATTAGCGTTTAAACCTCAGGTCATTTTTCCTTGCTTTTGCTTTTAAGAAAGATTTGACCATTCTGTCATAAAGCTATGAAGTATATTTTATCAAAAGCCACAGATAAGAGATGATGGGCTCACAGCTTTTTCCATGGTTAGTGAGGGAAAAACAAAAAAGTTAAAGTGCCTGTTGAGCTATGACATTGCATTTTTAAATTGCAATCTGACAAGATACTGAGTTGAAACATCCAAAGACCAATCAGGTTCTGTTCCTTCCCTTGTCATCGATGCTATACTTTGAGGAGACCCAAAACCAAGCCCACTACCATTGAGTTGATTCTGACTCATAGCAACCCTATAGGACAGAATAGAAGTGCCCCATAGGGCTTCCACGGCTGCAAACCTTTAAGCAAGCAGACTGCTTCATCTTTCTCCCATGGACCAGTTGGTGGGGTCACACTGCTGACCTTTTGGTTAGCAGGGCAATGCTTTAAACGCAGCGCCACCAGAGCTCCTCTTTGAAGACAAGTCTCTGTTATTAGGAAGGGATCGGCTCTCTCTTTGGCCATGTTTCTCACATGCTTTCTATCATCTTTCTGAAATCCTTCAAGAAAAGTTAGTTTTTCTGAAATAATCATGAAAGTTAGAGGCTTTCAATTTTAAATAAATCATTCAATCTTAAAACATGTGGCCAGTTCTGTGGCTCTTTATTCATCAAACATGGCATGTTAAATTTTTGTAGTGGGAAATTTGCCTTATGAAGAAAAAAAATGCCTGAATTTTACAGGTTACTGTGAACTGTTATTTATGTGACAGTGGTCATTTCGCTATAATTATGTGTAAGTTAGAAGGGACTTGAGGCCATCATGTGGTTTGATTCCCCTTCCATTACAGAAAAGAAAGAGAAAACCCAATGAGATTACATGGCCAACGTTGTGATAAGAAAATGAAGCCAAGTTCACACTCAAGGTCTTCAGTTTGCAGCAGCTAATGCTTTTTTGTTTTGTTAATGCTTATTGAGGAGCCCTGGTGGCACAGTGGTTAAGCACACAGCAACACACTGAGAAATCAGCAGTTTGAACCCACCAGCCACTCCGTGGGAGAAAGATGTGGCTTGCTTCTGTAACAGATGTACAGTCTTGGAAACCCTATGGCGCAGTTTTACTCTGTCTTCATGATTGCTATGAGTCAGAATTGACTCTATGGCAGTGGGTTGGTTTTGGTTTAGAATGCTTATTGAACGTGGGAGCAGACACTTTGCCAAGCGTTTACGTGCATCACACAAGTCTCACAAAAAAGGTAGTAAGACAGATCTTATCATTCTCATTTTTCTAAATGAAGAACTACGCCCCCCCCCAGAGAGGCTAAATAGCATTTCTGTATTTCACAGGAGTCCTGGTGATACAGTGGGTAAGCACTCAGCTGCTCACTGAAAGGCTGGTATTTTGAACCCACCAGCAGCTCCACAGTAGAAAGATGTGGCGGTCTACTTCTACAAGGAGCACAGCCTTGGAAACTCTGTGCAGCCGTTCTTCTGTCACGTGGGATGTTGTGAGTCAAAATGTACTCAAAGGCACAAACACAACAACATATTACATAGCAAGTTAGCAGAGCCTGACTTTAACCTCATTGACGTCACTTTTCCCCAACACCTTATGCCCTTTCCTGCCCACCGCGCACATGCAGTTTCTTCTCCCTGCCATGCCTGCTAGCCCTCCTTCACTGACCCTTAACATTCAGCTGAACTGTCTCTGCTTTGGGATCCACTCCTGCCTTCTTCTGGTTTCCAGTACTTTGTTCATACCTCACTAAAGCCTTTTATCTATTTATTGGTTTTTTTCCCCATAAGCTGTTGGCTCCTTAAAGATTGTCTTAACTTTTTTTTTTTTAAATGCATTTTATTGAAACACAATTTGTGTACAGTGAAATACACAAAACTAAAGTGACATGAGTCAATGCATTTTTTTTTTTTTTTTGCAATGTTCCCTCCCCTCCCCTCCCACCCCTGGTAACTGACAAAGTTTCCTTCCTTGACTTTTTACAATAATGAATTAATACTATATGTGTCCTTCTGTGATTGACTTACTTCACTCAGCATAGAGTCCTCCAAGTTAATCCATGTTATGTGGTGTTTTGCAGATTCTACGTTATTCTTTACTGTTGCATAGTATTCCATTGTGTGTATGTACCATAGTTTGGTTATCCATTCTGCTGTTGATGGGCACATAGGTTGTTTCCATTTTTTGCTATTGTAAATAGTGCTGCAGTGAACATGGGTGTGTGTATATCTGTTCTTGTCATGGCTCTCACTTCTTTAGGATATATACCTAGTAATGGCATTGCTGGGTCAAATGGTACTTCTAATTTCAGCTTTTTAAGGAATTGTCATACTGTTTTCCACAGTGGATGTATCATTTTACAGTCCCGCCAGTAGTGTATGAGAGTCCCAACATCTCCACATCCTTGCCAGCATTTGTTATTTTCTGTCTTGTTGAACTTTGCCATTAGTGCTGGGGTGACACAGTATCTCATTGTTGTTTTGATTTGCATCTCTCTGATGGCTTGTGATTATGAGCATTTCTTCATGTATTTGCTGGCCGCCTGAATATCCTCTTTGGTGAAGTGTCTATTCATGTCTTCTGCCCATTTTTTAATTGGATTGTTAGTCTTTTTGTTGTTGAGGTGTTGGAGTTTTCTATAAGCTTTAGAGATAAATCCTTTGTCAGATATGTAATTATCAACAAGTATGAATTTGTTGCTGTCATTCTGCTATGTGCTTTTTCTTGGTGTTCCTGATTTCTTTGTTCCATATAATTTTCTGTGCTGAGCTTGTTTTGCTTATGAGTCATGTTTTCACTTCCTTCATTGCTATTGTTTTAGTATTTCCTAAATATTTGTACTGGTCCTCTTTTTTATTTTGATGTGAAGGTTTGTCATTTTTCTTTGAGGTTACCCTGTGATTTATAATTTTTTCCCTAAGTTTAGAACAATCTGTTCTATCTTATAGTTGTCTTCACTTCCCTACCATTTAGAATTTCTGTGACTACACAATGTTTTCCCTCTTTTTGGTTTGTAGTTGTCCTCATTTGTCAATTGATGTCTCTGGTTCCCTGTTTACAATCTTGTAGGCTTATTTACTTTGGATACTTCCATAGCTGGGTTGGTTTCTGGGTTATCATTATGTGCGTTAATGATGATATGTCTTGGTGATTTTCTTTTGGGGTCTATCCTATTTGGAGTTTGTTGGACTTCTTGAATGGATACATTCTTATCTTTCATCATACCAGGGAAATTCTTTTCCAACAAATCTTCAACAATTTTTCCTGTGGTTTTCTTTGTCTCTTTCTATTCTGGAATTCCAATTACACTTAGGTTATTCCTTTTGATGTATCCCACATGAACCTTAGGCTTTCTTCATTTTGTTTTGATCATTTATCTGATTGATCCCTTTCCAAGGAAGTATTGAGGTATTTGTCTTCAATCTCATTAATTCTGTCTTCCATTGCATTGATTCTATTCCTTTGCTCATTCAATGTGTTATCTATTTGTGACAATTTAGTATAATCTTTTGGATTTCTGTCTGTAGAGTTTGTGTCATTTCTAATTTTTCATTTATTTTGTCATTTTGTTCTTGTATTGTCTTTCAAAATTGTTCTACGGTTTTCTCTGTATTTTCCTCAATTTTGTTGGTATTTTCCTTGATCTCTCTCTCAGTACATTGAAACACATCCTCAGGGATGTGTTTTGGGTCTGTATTCTTGGCCCTTGTTTCTCCTGCTTTATCTTGCTGCTTTGTGTGGACTGTAATGGTCTGTTGTCTCCAAAGCATTGTGATGTTTTTGTGTTTATATTTAATTGGTGACTGTTTGTTGAAGTGACTTGCCCACGAATTTTGTTTTCTTTGTATGTTATCTACATAAGCAGGATACTGTGCTGTGCTCCTTTATTCACTAGTTGACAGCACTTCTACATTCACCAACTGTCTCCTTTCCCATTGTCTGCCTTCTGTATGTCTCTGCTGACCTTGGCAAACAGAGCCTATTCTTAGGTCCCTGGAATCTGAATGAGAATGCTGTCACTTTAAAATGAGCACTGCTTAGAAACATTCAAAATGGCTGTGCCCTCAGTCATCTTAAATATCCAAAATGGCCACCGCTTATAAACATTCAAAATGACTGCATCCTTGGTCACTTTAAATATCCCAAATGGCCACCACTTGTAAACAATCAAAGTGGCTGTACCTTATGGCTCAGGTTGTCTCCCTACTTGCTGTTTCCCTTCCTAGTCATAGGCCACCAGTGCAGTCGACCCTGCAGCTCTTGGCAACCAGGGCTGATCTTTAGGTCAATTCTCAGGTCCCAACACCACTTGGAAATATTCAGGCTGTTGGTCCCATCAGAGTAGCTGACAGTCCACTGCTCTGACTGTCTCCATATTCACTGTTTTCATTCATATTTTTCCACTAGTTGGTGCCTAATCCACTTCTGTATACGTCCTTTAAAAGCTCAGGGCTCCAGAATTATCTTCTGTATCTCTGTCAATTGGTTTCTCTTTTCTTTGTTGAAGAGGGTCTGTGTAGCTTGTCAATTGATGCCTCTGGTTCCTGTCTTAACTTTTTTACCGATATCTCTTAGAAATTACTTTGAGATTCCTATCATTCTTTCTCCCATTGATAGCTTTTGCAATTTTCAGGTTATCAATATATTGAGGAAAGGGTGGCCCAGAAGCAGAGCCAGGCACCAGGGGTTTTTGGGAGCAGTGGCTTTGAAGGGCAGCCAGGAAGCAGAGCCAGGCACCAGGAGTTGTGGGGAGCACTGGCTTTAAAGGGTGACCCTGAAGCAGAGCTGGGAACTGGGGGTTTTGGGGAGCAGCAGCTTTAAAGGGCAGCCTAGAAGCAGAGCTGGGTGCCAGGGGTTTTGGGAAGCAGCGGCTTTAAAGGTCGATCTGGAAAGAGAGCCGGGTGACAGGGGCTTTTGGAGCAGCTTTAAGGGAGGCCAGGAAGTGGAGCAGTTTGGAACAGCTAAGGGAAATGAACTTGTCTGTCAGTTTGTAGTCTGGTGGTGCATTACATGTTGCTATGAGGCTGGAGGCTATGCCACTGGTGTTGCAAACTCCAGAAGGGTTACCCATGGTGGACATGTTTCAGTGGAGCTTCCAGATACTAGCAGAGACTCAGAAGAAGGAAAAGGCCATCCACTTCTCAAAGAATTGGCCAATGAAAACTTATGAATAGCAGTGAAATACTGTCTGATATATTACAGGAAAACTTCATGAATAGCCATAAACATTGTCTGATGTAGTGACAGAAGATGAGCCCCTCAGGTTGGAAGGTACTCAAACTACAATGGAGGAAGAGCTACCTACTCAGATGTGGATGGACAAAAGCTTTTGGGACCTCCATTTTCTGATGTGGCATGACTGAAAATGAGAAAAAACAGCTTCAAACATCCATTAATATCACAACATGAAATGTATGAAGTATGAATCTAGGAAAAAAGGAAGTTGTCAAAAATGAGATGGAATTTGCAAAGATCAATATCCTAGGTATTAGTGAGCTGAAATGGACTGGATTTGGCCATTTTGAATCAGAAAACCATATGATCTATGAAGAAATGCTTACTATCATTAGCTATTAGAGAGATGCAAATCAAAACAACAATGAGATACCATCTTTCTCCAACACTAATAGCAAAGTTCAACAAGACGGAAAATAACAAATGCTGGTGAGGTTGTGGAGAGATTGGAACTCTCATACACTGCTGGTGGGACTGTAAAATGGTACACACATTGTGGAAAGCAGTATGGCGATTCCTTCAAAAGTTGGAATTAGAAATACCATTTGACACAGCTATTCCATTACTAGGTATATACCCTAAAGAAGTGAGAACCATGACAAGAACAGATATATGCACAGCCATGTTCATCACAGCACTATTTACAATACCTAAAAGATGGAAACAACCTAGGTGTCCATCAGCTGAGGAATGGATAACCAAACTATGGTACATACACACAATGGAATACTATGCAACACTAAAGAATAATGTAGAATCTGCCAAACACTGTATAACATGGATGAACTTGGAGGACATTATGCTGAGTGAAATAACTCAATCACAAAAGGACAAATATTGTATTAGTCCATTGTTGTAAAAGTTAGCGAAAGGTTTATCTATAGAAGGAAATTTTCTTTGTTGTTACCAGGGGAGGGAGAGGAGGGAAGGGAATGCTGTTAGATAGATAGAGATAAGTATTGATTTGGGTGAAGAGAAGGGCCATGTACTAAATCTGTGTGACCAATATGACAGCATTGAGGATGAGAAAGGCATAGAGAGGTACATGGGAGGTACAGACAACAAATATGAACTCTTTTGCACATGCACTGCATTGTCAATGAAGGCAAACATGGGTAAATGGGTGGACAGGCTGTACGATTAGGTATGTCTATGAAATGGGGAGTGTATCCAAGAACATATATAGGGTTGTCAGATAATGGTCCTATAAGTTTATGTAAATGATCAGAATTCCCAGGTGTATAGTAGAGCTGACAAGGGGCAAAGTTGTGGTCACTGCTTGGTCACAGCCAGCTACCCAGAGAGACCGAGTAGTTGAACCTGCGGGCTTGGGACCATAGTC
>NW_006921688.1:9389260-9410714 GCF_000298275.1 Orycteropus afer afer | reverse complement strand
GTCAATGTCATGAGACAAAGTGTATGTGAACTGCTGTATGGAAAGTGAATTTGCTCTGTAAATCTTCACCCAAATCACAATTAAAAAGAAAACCATATGATCTATTATGCCAGGAATGACAAATTAAAGAGGAATGACGTGGCATTCATCATCACAAATAATGTTTCAAGATCTGTCCTGAGGTACAGTGCTGTCAGTGATAGGATAATATCCATACACCTACAAGGAAGACCAGTTAAAACTACTATTAATCAAATTTGCACACCAACCACCAAAGCCAAAAATGAGGAAGATGATTTTTTCCAACATCTGCAGTCTGAAATTGACCAAACATGCAATCAAGATGTGTTGATTATTACTGGTGATTGGAATGCAAAAGTTGGAACCAAAGAAGAGTTACTGATAGATGGAAAATATGGCCTTAGTGACAGAAATAAGGCTGGAGATTCCATGATAAAATTTTGCAAGACCAACAACTTATTCATTGCAGATGCCTTTTTTCAACAACACAAATGGTGGCTATACATGTTGACTTAACCAGATAGAGTACACAGGAATCAGATTGACTACATCTGTGGCAAGAAGCAATAGAGAAGCTCAATATCTTCAGCCAAAACAAGGCCAGGAGCTGATTGTGAAATAGACCATCAACTACTTATATGCAAGTTGAAGTTAAAATTGAAGACAATTTTAAAAAGTCCACAAAAGACAAAATATGACCTTGATTATATCCTTCTTGAATTTAGAGACCACCTAAAGAATAGTTTTGATGCATAGAACACCAATGATGAAAAACCAGAGGAATTGTGCAATGACATCCAGAACATCATCCATGTAGAAAGCAAGAGGTCATTAAAAAGACAGGAAAGGAAGAAAAGACCAAAATCTGTGTCAGAAGACACTCTGAAACTTCCCCTTGAGTGACTAAAGCAAATGGAAGCTAAAGTAGCTAAAGCAAATGGAAGAAACGACAAGATAAAAAAACTGAACAGAAGATTTCAAAGAGGAGCTCAAGAGGACAAAGCTAATTATTAGAATGAAATGTGCAAAGACCTGGAGTTAGAGAACCAAAAGGGAAGAATATGCTTGACATTTCTCAAGCTGAAAGAACTGAAGAAAAAATTTAAGCCTCAAGTTCAGATATTGAAAGAATCAGTGAGCAAAATATTGAATGATGCAGGAAACGTCAAAAGAAGATGGAAGGAATACACAGCCACTGTACCAAAAAGAACTGGTCGATGTTCATCCATTTCAGGAAGTGCCATTTGATGAAGAAACAATGGTATTGAAGGAAGACATTGAGGCTGCACTGAAGGAATTGGCAAAAAACCAGGTCCAGGAATTGACAGAATACTCATTGAGATGTTTCAACAAATGGATGCTGCTCTGGAGGCACTCACTTGGCTATGCCAAGAGATTTGAAAGACAGCTACCTGGCCAACTGACTGAAGAGATCCATAATTTACCCATTCCAAAGAAGGTTATACCAAAGAATGTGAAAATTATCGAACAATATCATTAATACTCTGGTAGCATAGTGCCTAAGGCACTTGACTGCTAACCAGAAGGCTGGCAGTTCAAACCCACCAGCCACTCCTCGGAATGAAGGTTGGGCAATCCTACTTCCGTAGTGATACTGCCTCGGAAACCCAAGGAGGGGTCGCTATGAGTCGGGGCCGACTCGATGGCAAATAACAACAACAACAACAACATCAATACCACATGCAAGTAAAATCTTACTGAAGGTAATTCAAAAGTGGCTACAGCAGTATATTGACAGAGAACTTCCAGAAATGCAAGCTAGATTCAGAAGAGGATATGGAATGAGGGATATCAATGGTGATGTCGGATGGATCTTGGCTGAAAACGAAGAATTTCAGAGAGATGTTTACTTGTCTTTTACTGACTATGCAAAAGCATTCGATTGTGTGGATCATAACAAATAATGCATAACATTGAGAAGAATGGGAATTCCAGAACACTTAATTATACTCATGAAGAACCTGTATATGGACCAGGAGGCTGTTGCTTGAACAGAACAAGGGGACACTGCATGGTTTAAATCAAGAAAGTAGTGTGTCAGGCTTGTATCCTTTCACCATACTTATTCAATTTGTATGCTAAGCAAATAATCTGAGAAGCTGGATTATATGAAGAAGGACATGGCATCAGGATTGGAGGAAGACTCATCAACAACCTACAATACACAAATGACACAACTTTCCTTGCTGAAAGTGAGGATGACTTAAAGCGCTTACTGATGAAGATTGAAGACTACAGTTTGCAGTATGGATTACACCTCAACATAAAGAAAACAAAAATTCTCACAACTAGACCAATAAACAGCATCACGATAAATGGAGAAAAGATTTAAGGACGTCATACCACTTGGTTCTACAATCAACACCAATGGAAGCAGCAGGCAAGATATCAGACGACGTATTGCATTGGGAAAATTGCTACAAAAGACCTCTTTCAAGTGCTGAAGAGCAAAGATGTCTGCTTGAAGACTAAGGTACACCTAACCCAAGCCATGGTATTTTCATCACCCATTATGCATGTGAGAGCTAGACAATGAATAAGAAAGACCAAAGAAGAGTTGGTGCTTTTGAGTTCTGGTGTTGGTGAAGAATGCTGAAAGTACCATGGACTGCCAAAGAACTAACAAATCTGTCATGGAAGAAGTGCAAACGGAATGCTCCTTGCAAGCGAGAATGGCCAAACTTTGTCTCACCTACTTTGGTCATATTGTCAGAAGGGACCACTTCCTGGAAAAGAATATCATGCTTGGCAAAATGGAGGGTCAACAAAAATGCGGAAAGGCCTTAACAAGATGGATTGACACAGTGGCTGGAACGATGATTGTAGGTATAGCAAAGATTGTGAGGATGGCACAGGACTGGGCAGTGTTTCATTCTGTTGAAAGAGTCGGAGATGAGTTGACAGCACCTAACAACAATAACTATGAATGAGCTACAAGACAGTATATGACATAGCATATTGAAACTGTCTATTCAACTGAAGCTAATCTTTTTCCTAACAGCACAAAGTCAGCATTTCTAAACGTATGCTTTGAATTTTCTATATTTGAATTTTAAAGAGAAGTATCCTGATGAACACATGGAAATTAGGTAGAGAACAGAGCTGCAGGAACTAAAGATGTTGCTAATACAAGGGAGCTTCCTCCCAACCATCAACTTTAAATGCATATCAGTTAAATAGTTCAGTATACCGTCCTTAAATTATAGGTATGTATAATGTATTTTGGAAGAGTACATACCAAAAACCTCATTCCCTTGGGGTACTAGATTTAACATAATATGTATATCATCCACTTTCATGTACCTTGTGACATTTGTGACCGAGAAGAACCCTGCAGGTACTAGAGAATTTTATACCTTTTTCACAGATGGGGAAACCAAGGCTCAGTAACTGTGAGTGATTTTCCAAAGGCTATTTTGATTTCATATTAGAGCTGAAGTCCAAGTCTTCTGGCTCCAAGATCAGTGATCTTTCCACCAGACAACTTTGAATCTCCAGAAAGTTAAAAATTGAAATTATTGTATATTTATCTCCTTATCTGCCAAGCCAAGACTGTGTTGAGTTAAGTGCCCTCCTGGGTACCTCTCTGTTCTCCTTGTTTCTACGGACTCTGCAAATTGTATCCTAATGCTACCCTTTAGTGTACCATCCCCAAACGTGTCTCACTTGTTCCACTGTTTATTCTCATCTTTGGAGAAAGGTAAGGAATGGTCATTGTCAAAAGTTAGGTCCTTTGGACCTTGTAGAAGATAAAGTGAGCTTTCTTCCAACAGAAAAAAGAAAGATGAAGCAAACCAATACTGGAGTCACAAAGGCTGCATTGAGTTAGAGAAAAGGAACACCACCCTGGTAACTAGTGAGAAGTCATCCCTGGAGAACATTGAGTTTTAAAGTTACAAAAAGAATCAGGTCACATTACCCTGGTAATCTAACATGTAGTTCATCTGCTTATAGGTAGCATGAATGTACCACAAAAATGTACCTTGTTCAACAACACCAACTCAAAATGTGGGTTCATGTAAGATACTAGGTGGGTGATGACTTTGAAAAATATATTCTGGTACAGGCTGTTGTTGTTAGGGGCTGTCAGGTTGGTTCAACTCATAGTGAGCCTGTGTACAACAGAACAAAACACTGTCTTGTCTTGTACCATCCTCAGAATTGCTGCCATGCTTGAAACCATTGTCACAGCCACTTCATTGGGCCATTTCGTTGAGGGTCTTCCCCTTTTTCTCTGACCCTCTGTTTCACCCAGCATGATGTCCTTCTCTGAGGACCAGGCCCTTCTGACAACATGACCAAAGTATGAAAGACAAAGTCTGGCCATTCTTGCTTCAGGTACATAGTACGAAGTTATTAGAATAATTACTTGTGATAACATTTCCTAAGTTACATCTTCATGTTTCTTGGCTCATTGAAGTTATTTGTAGCCAATGGTAGAACTCTTTCCCCTGACACAGGAAGAGTTCAAATTTAGTACTCAGAAGCTCTGATAATGTCAGGGGTTTGTCTGTCCATTTTTTCTCCTTTTACTGGTTTTAAGTGAAAGCAAATCATAGAGGAAAATTGAAACCATAACTACTTCTGTAACACTTTGTTCCCCATGGGGTACTTGGACTAAAAAGAATACATGATGGCAAAACACATTTAAGGTACAAGCTATATGAGTCATCAGACATTGTTTGTATAATTCCAAAACATTCATAAGCTAAATTGTACTGAGATAATTTGTGATCAGTGTTCTGACTGTAGCAGTTCCGTCTCTCACTGGACTCGGTAGCTTAGAGATGTTTTTTAAAGTGGACTGTGCTACTTTCATTTTGTGATATCCCAAGCCCATTCTGCACCAGGCTACATGCAATTGTCTGTTCTTTAATCAAAAGGCAGGTTGAATGAAGATGGGGTTGGAGGTGGCTGAAGATGGCAGGGATTCTGCCACAAAGCAACAAAATTAATGGAGAGTTACCTTAGAATTCTGACACAAAAATACTGTTGTTTCCTAGAGAGATCATAACAAACCAGGTATTGATAAAATCTTTAGTGTCAGAAGAGAAACAGCAAGAATTCTTTTGACCCTCCTAAAGAAATTGTACCTAAGTTTTCAACTGCTACCATGGATATTAATACAGTAAAAATTGCCTCTTAGTAATTAGACGTATCAGCAAGACCGAAAGCATTTTCTTTAGGCAGAGAAGTACTCTAATGTAAAATTTTTACATGCTTATATATGTGGGTGAGAAAAAGCTGAATTATGCCATTTTTAAGAGAAAAAAATATATATATATAAAAGTGAGTCTAGTAATGTTATGGATTGAATTATATCCCCCCAAAAATACATGTTTTAAATCTTAACCCCTATCCTTGTGTGCCACTCCTCGGAAGGAAGATGGGGCAATCTACTTCCGCAGTGATCCGACTCGGAAACCCAAGGAGGGGCCGCTATGAGTCAGGCTGACTGGAAGGCACATAACAACAACAACATCCTTGTGGATGGAATTCCATTTGGAAATAGGGTTTCTTTGTTATGTTAATGGGACCATAGCAGTCAGTGTAGGGTGTATTTTAGGCCAATTACCTTTGAGATATAAAACAAGTTGATTAGGCACAGAAAAAAGCAAAACACAAATGGCGGGGAGACCATGTAGTGAGAAGATCCCGAAGGAACTCAGGGACAGAAGCTGAAAAGAGACAGGGACCTTCCCCCAGAGCAGACAGCCTTCCACTAAGGCCACTGCCCTGGATGTGGACCTCCGACTTCCTGAACTGTAAGACAATCAATTTCTGTTCATTAAGGCCACCCCATTTTGGTGTTTCTGTTCCAACAGCACTAAATACCTAAGATGGGTAATCTTTTGGAAATTTTTAAATGATTGACTTAAATTGTTACGATTTTTATGTAGAACTATAAAAGCAAAGATGACACTCTGAGGACTAAGGTGCCCCTGGCCTAAGCCATGGCATTTTCAGCTGCTTCATGTGCATACGAAAACTGGACAGTTTAAAAAGGAGGACCAAAGAAAAATTGATGCCTTTTATTACAGTGTTGGTCAAGAATACTGAATATACCATGGATACAAGAAGAACATACAAATCAGTCCTTGAAGAAGTATAGCCAGAAAGCCCCTCAGAAGTGAGAATGGCCAGATTTCACCTCGCTTGACTCTGGACGTGTTATCCAGAGGGATCGGTGGCTGGAGAAAGACATCATGGTTGGTAAAGTCAAGGGTCACTCCTCGACAAGATGTATCAACACAGTGGCTGCAACAATGGGCTCAAAGATAGCAACAATTGTGAGGATGGCACCGGACTGGGCAGTGTTTTGTTCTGTTGTACGTTGGGTCACTGTGAGTTGGAACTGACCCCATGGCACCTAACAACAACCACACCTACTGTCAGCCACCCTCTGAGGTAGCTAACAACAACAACAACATTGTAAGCCATGTTGGGACTGTCCACCAGGCAGCTCAACACCTATTTGTCCTGGCTTTATTTTTATTTGTACTTTTTAATAGAAGCGAACACCCTCAGTAATGAAGAAGGTAATTTATAATAATTTTCCTTTGACCTAAATTGATTTGTTTCCCTGACATCAGGGCAAAAAAACCAAACTCACTGCTGTCAAGGCAGAGCTGACTCATAGCGACCCCTCCTTGGGTTTCTGAGGCCATATCACTACAGAACTAGATGTCCAATCTTCCTTCTGAGGAGTGGCTGATGAGTTTGAACCGCCAGCCTTCTGGTTAGCAGTCAAGTGTATATAGTGTTGTCTTTTAAAAAGAAAAAATACTTAAAGCATCGTCTTTCTCTTCTTCTATCCATCAGCTAAAATGATAGAGTTATTTCTCAAGCAGACTTTAAAATTAGGAGATAATGGGAGAGAAATCAAATCAAAAGAGATCACTAATATGGTTTATTGCTCTCAGAAAGTATGATTGTGTCATCAGCTATAGCAGTTTCAGAAGCACACTTTTTGTACCCATGTACCCAGTTTTTCTAAATATCCCCTTCTGAGATTTACTTTAAAGTGCCCTACCTCCAGAATGGGCTGTTGACAGAAGCCACATTCACACATGAATGGCCCACTTCCTAACTCCTCCTACCAGCTGCTAATCGTTACCAGTGCTATTGTTGGTTTAGATTCATAGTTTTCATCTTGGGTAAAAAATAGACTCCTTTCTGTTTTAGGTGAAGTTTTACTAAGAACTCTAATTTCAATCATCAAAATCTGTTCCACTAATTGGATAAAATTGGCATAGTGAGACACGCACATCTATCTCTCTAACCCAAAACCCTTAATAAATACATATGCGTATATACTTCCGTAGTGATACTGCCTCGGAAACCCAAGGAGGGGTCGCTATGAGTCGGGGCCAACTCGACGGCAAACAACATATATATATATGTATATATATATGTATATATATATATATATATATATATATATACACACACACACACACACACACACACACATATATACATCTATATATATACATACACACACACACACAGAGTTTATGGGAAGCTCAGATAGGGCACTGGTCCATACAGATTCTGAAATCTAGCTGAGCAGATGTTGGATGTTCTTTGATTCCATTTCAAGGCTAAGAAATAATTCCCCAGTTCTCAGCTCAGCCCTCTGGGCTCTTAGTTCTGAGTCTTGAGTTATTTTTCCTTTCTTTTAAGAAGTAAGTTGTGTCTATATATATATATATATATATATATATATATATATATATAATTGTAATAAATACAAGCATACCTTATTATGCTTTGCAGATATTCCTTTTTTTAAAAAAAAAAAAAAAATTGAAGATTTGTGACAACCCTGTGTTGAGCAAGTCTGTGAGTGCCATTTTACCGACAGCATGTGCCCACTCTGCATCTTTCTGTCACATTTTTGTAATTCTGTAATATTTAAAACATTTTCATAATGCTGTTGCACACTTAATAGACTACAGGATAGTGTAGACATAACTTTTATATGCACTGGGAAACCAAAAAAAATGGTGTAACTCACTTTATTGTGATACTCACTTTATTGTGGTAGTCTGGAACTGAACCTGCAATATCTCCAATGTATGCCTGTAGATTATGTATAAAACCAAAACCAAACTCACTGCCATTGAGTCGATTTTGACTCATAGCGACCCTTCATTGGGTTTCCAAGGTGGTACCACTATGGAAGTAGATTGCCCAACCTTCTTTCCAAGGAGTGGCTGGTGGGTTTGAACCATCAGCCTTCTGGTTAACAGTCAAGTGCCTTAGGCACTATGCCAGCAGAGCTCCTATGTGATGTATAATATATGTAGAATATATACTAATACAATACTTATTAAACATAATGTTTAAGAAACATAAATGTGTTCATGATACATCATTAACAATAATGATATTGGAGAAAAGATAGTGTACCATTAGCTAATCAGAAATTTTGAAAGATTCCAAAGAAACAAAACAAAGGAAACCACAGTCCAAAATACCAAAATATGTTTGAGAAAACTCTTCTGGAGATTTCCAAAACTCCAAGCATATAGTCACAAAATACACAGGTTAGGATGGATTCTTGGGTAAGCAATAGAAACTGCATTTGGAACTGCTGAGCCATTATTCATTCCTTGTTCTTCTGTAATCATCTGTGGGCAGCTGCAGTGTTACTCCAAAGACACGATAGCTTATAACCTGCAATATAATCTGGTAAGTCACAAAGATATGCTGACTGCACATCTCAGCCCCAGCATGCCACACTGCCCTCCACAGTCACCAGAGCATCCACAGATAGACATCCGAGGAATCCCAGATTCCAAAATCAGTAGACAAGTAAGGAACACCAAGGAAGACCAACACCATGAAAGAAAACCAAAGAACTAAAGAATTGACACCTGAGAAAACAGTGAGCCAAAAGACTTTGTTCTTCAGAGTTTGTATATTTCATTCATAAAG
The DNA here is from genome assembly GCF_000298275.1 of Orycteropus afer afer. NCBI lineage: Eukaryota > Metazoa > Chordata > Mammalia > Tubulidentata > Orycteropodidae > Orycteropus > Orycteropus afer. The sequence continues at coordinate 9,401,729 of NW_006921688.1, read as the reverse complement.
TAAAGACTATTATAAAAAGGAAATAATTAGACATTCCAGAGAAATAATTTTAAGAAAATATTTATAAATTTAAGTTTATATATTTATTTGTAAACTTAATGAGAATAAAAGGTCTATTTTAATAACAGATGTGAAATCTCATAATTGAGGTAATAAAATATGGTTTCAGTCTTACATAAACTCACTATCCGTGTTATTTAAAATAGCTGCATACCATATTACCTTACAACTCAGTAGATTAAAGCAACAAATATTCATGATCTGTTTCTCTGGGTCAGGAATCTTGGTGTGATTTTTCTGAGTGCTTATGGTTCAGGGTCTCTCACAAAACTGCCATCACAAGGCAGCTGGGGTGGCAGTCCTCTCAAGGGACAGCTAGGGGAGAATCCACTTCCAAAACTCAAGCCATGGGTATTGGCAGGAGATCTCTAGTTCTCCCTTGCTTTTGGGAGGACTTCCCTGTCAAATGAGCTCCTCACAGAATGGCAGAGTGAGGGATCCAATGGGGGGTGAGGGAGCACAGAGATGCACTGTGTAGATATATACATATATATATGTATAGAGGGATACATTATATGATGTATATACATACTCACATGCATAGACATCTAGAGAGAGAGAGCAATGTATGTATGTAGAGAGAGGTAAGTGGTAAGACAGAAGCCACAATCTTTTTATAACCTAATCTTGGAACAGTTATCCCCTCATGTTTGTCATGTTCTCTTCCTTAAAGGTGAGTTCGTATTCCAGCCCATTCCCAAAGGGAGAGGATCACATACTAGTGGGGATACTGGGAGGCAGGGATCACCTTTAGGATGGGTTCATGTTAAAGGCTACTTTCTAGTATGTGCCCTTGACCCCCAGTGATTCACTTCCTCTTACATAAAAAATACACTTACCCCATTCAGGGGCCTCAAAAGTCTCCTCCTATTATATTGTCAGCTTAAAGTCGAGAATCATATCCTCTAAATCAGATCCAGGTGTGGATGAGGCTTCTTGCACATGGTTCCTTAATGAGAGCTCATTGAATACTCTTTCCATCTGTAGCCTGATCAGACCAAAGCAACAAGTTATCTGTGCCCCACATAACCAACATACTGCCATAGGACAGGCAAATGATAATTGTGATAGACATTTCTTTTCAAAAAGGGGAAAATAGGAAGCTCAGATAGGGCACTGGTCTATACAGATTCTGAAATCTAGCTGAGCAGATGTTGGGTGTTCTTTGATTCCATTTCAAGGCTAAGAAATAATTCCCCAGTTTTCAGCTCTGCCTTCTGGGCTCTTAGTTCTGGGTCTTGAGTTATTTTTCCTTTCTTTTAAGAAGTAACTTGTGTTTGTAGCTGATAGTGTGTATACATGCTTGTATTCTAAAAAGAAGACTATCTTTATTGTTGTTTTTGGTTGTAAGTCTGCTCTGACTCATGGCAATCTACATACAAGGAAATGAAATGTTGCCAGGTCTGTGGCATCTTCATGACCATTGGTATGCTGGAATCCATTGTTTTGGCCATAGTGTCAGTCCATCTCACTGAAGGTTTCCCTTGTTTTCACCGTCTCATATCCATGTGAAAACTGGACAATGAATAAGGAAGATCGAAGAAGAGTTGATGCTTTTAAGTTGTGGTGTTGGCAAAGAATCCTGAAAGTACCATGGACTGCCAGAAGAATGAACAAATCTGTCTTGGAAGAAGTACAGCCAGAATATTCCTTGAAAGTGAGAATGGTGAGATTTCATCTCACCTGCTTTGATCATGTTGTCAGAGGGGCCATTCCCTGCAGAAGGATATCATACTTCATACAGTGAAGGGTCAGCAAAAAAGGGGAAGACAAGATCGATTCACACAGTGGCTGCAACAGCGGGCTCAGGTATAGCCAGGATTATGAGGCTGGCACAGGACCAGGCAGTGTTTTGTTCTCTTGTACACAGGGTTACTATGAGTTGGAGCCAACTCAAGTGCATCTAGCAACAACAACAGTTTTACTTTCAAAGTTCTAAATTCCTTTGTTAATAAATGAGCTGACTGAAAGTAACTTCCCAAATTACTTTAGGACAGATTTAGTCACTTAAGCATTGGTAGACTTATTCCTCCATAAATCTTACCAGCAACATCATTTTTAATGGCACATTGCATTACAAAAAGAAAAGGGGAATGAAAGCAAAATAGGTGATAGACTATTGAGCATTTCAATGTTACTTTCAACCAGTGCTGGCCAATATGATAATGGAAATACTGCATTTCTGCACTGTCCAATATGGTCACCATTAGCTACTTGAAATGCAACTAGTGTGACTCAATTTTTAAAGCATTTAATTTTAAGTAATTTATATTTATACAACCACATACAGTTCGTTGTTACCATATTGGACAGCTCAGAAGACTATTAAGGTTGAAGGAACCATAGAATGCATTCAACCAAACTTGCAGTCATGTCAGGAATTAACTCATCCTAACTCAACCAGACGAAGAAAGACTTAAGAAGAAGGAAGGGGCCATCCACTTCTGAAAGAATTGGCCTGTGAAAACCTTATGAATAGCAGTGAAAGACTGTCTGGTATATTACTAGAAGACTTTATAAAGGGCCATGAAACACTATCTGATACTGTGCCAGAAGATGAGCCCTCAGAATGCAAGGCACTCTAAATATGACTGGGGAAGAGTAGCCTCCTCAAAGTAGAGTCAATCTTAATGACGTGGATGGAATAAAACTTTTGGGACCTTCGTTTGCTGATGGGGTACTACTCAAAGTGGGAAAAACAATGGCAAAAATTCATTAATAATGGGAACATGGAATGTATGAAATGTGAATCTAGGAGAATTGGAAGTTGTCAAAATGAAATTGAACACAGAAAGATCAATATCCTAGGCATTAGTGAGCTGAAATGGACTGGTATTGACCATTTTGAATCAGACAATCATACAGTCTACTATGCCAGGAATGACAAATCAAAGAGGAATGGTGTCGAATTCAGAGATGAAAAGAACATTTCAAGATCTATCCTGAAGTACAATGCTGTCAGTTATAAGATAATATCCATACACCTACAAGGAAGACCAGTCAATATGACTATTATTCAAATTTATGCACCAACTACCAAAGCAAAACATGATGAAATTTAAGATTTTTACCAACTTCTGCAGTCTGAAATTGACCAAACATGCAATCAAGATGTATTGATTATTGCTGGTGATTGGAATGTGAAAGTTGGAGAGAGAGAAGCATCAGTAGTTGGAAAATAGGGCCTTAGTGATAGAAATGATGCTGGAGATCACAGGATAGAATTTTGCGAGACCGATGACTTACTCAAGCAGATAACATTTTTTCAACAACATAGTGGCTGTACGTGTGGACCTCACGAAATGGAATACACAGAAATCAGACTGACTACATCTGTGGAAGGTGGTGATGGAGAAACTCAGTATCATCAGTCAAAACAATGCCTAGGATCTGTGAAACAGACCATCAACTGCTTATATGCAAATTAAAGTTGAAGCTAAAAATAATTAAAATAAGTCCATGAGAGCCAAAATACAACTTTGATTATACCCCACCTGAGTTTGGAGACCATCTGAAGAATAGATTTGATGCATTGAACGCCAATGAATGAAAACAAATGAATGATTTAAAATCAGGAAAGGTGTGTGTCATGGTAGTATCCTTTCACCATACTTATTCAATCTGTATGTTGGGCAAATAATCCAAAAACCTGATCTATATAAAGAAGAATGTAGTGTTAGGATTGGATGAAGATTCACTAACAACATGCAATATGGAGATGACACAGCCTTGCTTGCTGAAAGTGAAGAGGACTTGAAGCACTTGCTGATTAAGATCAAAGACTATAGCCTCCAGTATGGATTGCACCTCAACATAAAGAAAACAAAAATCCTCACAACTGGACCAGTAAGCAACATCAGGATAGATGGAGAAAAGATTGAAGTTGTCAAAGATTTCATTTCACTTGGATCCACAATCAACACCCATGGAAGCAGCAGTCAGGAAATCAGACAAATACATCAGACATCATATTGCACTGGGCATATCTGCTGCAAAAGACCTCTTTAAAGTGTTGAAAAGCAAAGATGTGACTTTGAAGACTGAGGTGTACCTGACCCAAGCTATGGTGTTTTCAATAGCTTCATATGCATGTGAAACCTGGAAAATGAATAAGGAAGACCAAAGAAGAGGTGATCCCGCATAATGGTGATGTTGGCAAATAATACTGAAAATACCATGGACTGCCAAAATGAACAAATCTATCCTGGAAGGAGTGCAACCAGAATGTGCCTTGGAAGCGAGAATGGCCAGACTTTGTCTCACCTACTTGGTCATGTAGTCAGAAGGGACCAGTTTCTGGAGAAGGATGTCATGCTTGGTAGAGGGGAGGGTCAGAGTTGAAGACGCTCTGTGAGATGGGTTGACACAGTGGCTGTAATGATGGGCTCAAGCATAACAAGGACTGGGAGGATGGCACAGGATGAAGCAGCGTTTCTGTGTTAGATTGGGTTCCCTGGAGAAACACAGAAACCAGCACAGCGTATAGATAGAGAGAGAGAAAACACTTTATCTTAGGAAAATGGCTCACAAACGTATAGAAGCCGGCAAGTCCAAAGTCCCTGGAGGAAACATCGGGCTGGTGGCAGCCTTAGCTTCCACAAGTGCAGGGGGCCGAGAAATTCAAGGCTGGCAGGCAATATACTGGTGGTTGATGCCAACAAAAGACGAATCCAAGATCTCCAGGCCGAGTGGTGGGCTGCTCACTCACGGAAGGCTATAGTCAGCACACCAGGGTCCCAATTCCTCAAAGAATGTCTCTCTTCCCAGGATGTCCCTGTGCAGAGTAGTAAATTACTTTGTATGGCTTTTCTACCCATAAGTCATTGTAAACTCAGTGGTGGAATGAGCAACTGAGGAGCTCCTGATTGTAAATGTTATCCACCTGGGTTATTTCTGTTGGGCGTGGCACAATACAATGTTCTGGGAGGTTCCCACTCTCTCTCAGGTGCTTAGAGTTCTGATGCTGTGATTGGCTAGTTTGACCACCCTGCCGGGCTCAAAAGGAAGCCTCCTAGAGGCAGAACCCTCTCTGACTGCTGGTTGAGGAAGACGTGATGCTGAGACACATGCCCCTGAAAGAGACACGCACCCCTGAAAGAGACACGTGCTGCTGGGAAAGAGATGCAAGAGACATGCATTGCTGAGTAAGACACCGAGGGACGTGCACTGCTGGGGGAGAGACTGTGAGAGACTTGGCTGAGAGACGGTGGGCTGGGGAGAGAGACTGAGCATTCTTCCTGAACTTGAATTGTAGCCTGGTGCTTCCCTAACAAACCTCATAATCTGTGAGTTCTGTGTGGCCACTGCAGTGAATTAGCAAACCCAGGAGAGAGGTGGTGGGTGCTTTGGGAGGAACGGTTGGTGAAAGGGCTGGAGGGAGGCAGCATGTCTGGCCTTGCAGTCATAGGCCTTGGGTTACTGTTGGTAATCCTGTCTTCCTCTTGTAAGGTTAGAGGAGGTCAGAACATGTGGCCTCCTTGCCGTTTTTTGCACCCTGGATATCCTGGAAGCAGGCCACACCACTAGGGAAACTCCCCTTGGGAAGATTGGCCACTCAGAACACAGTCTTCCGATCCCATCATGGGAACAACCACACAGAACTGGGGTCCAGCCAAGTTGACACACAGCTCCAACTATCACAGTTTCATTCTGTTGTACATAGGATCACTGTGAGTCGGCAATTAGCAACCACAACCCAATTCACTACTATCAAGCCAATTCTGACTCATAGTGACCCATGTGATAAAGAACTGTCCCATAGGGTTTCTAAAGCTGTGATCTTTACAAAAATAGACTGCCACATCTTTCTCCCGTGGAGTGGCTGGTGGATTTGAACCACTGACATTTTGGTTAGCAGATGAGCACTTAACCACTGGATTATCAGGGCTTCTTAACTTACTGTAAAGCATAAAAAAACATTTAGTTAGTGGTTAAGAGAACAGGTTCCCAGGCTAGTATCCTGAGTTCATATTGAGCATGTAGTAGCCTAGGGTAAATTACATTATTAATCTCTCTGTGCTTCAGTTTCCTCCCTTATAGGATGTGCTTAAATAATCCCAAGAAGTCTCTTAGGGGAAGGAGCTCTGATGGTGCAGTGTTTAAGGCAAATGGCTGCTAACCAGTAGATCAGTGGTTCAAACCCACTAGCTGCTCCGTGGGAGAAAGATAAGGGAGTCTGCTTCCATAAAGATTTACAGCCTTGGAAACCCCATGGGGCAGGCATCCTCTGCCCCGTGCCATTGCTGTGAGTCAAAATCGACTCAGCGGCACTGGGATTTGGGTTTTTTAGGGGACACCTCTGGGAGGTAGATATGGTTAACCCTCTCGGCTGCTAACAGAAAGATTGAAGACTTGAGTCGACCCAAAGATGTCTCGAAGAAAAGACCTGGCAATGTGCTTCTGAAGAAGGAGCCATTCAATCCTACAGAGCACAGTTCTACTCTGTCCAGGGGCATCAGAATTGACTCAACGGCAACTGAGGACCTCTAGTGGTGTTTGTGCCAATTCCATGACAGCACATGCAGAGTGCTTAGAATACTGCCTGCTCCCAGTAGTGGCCGTGTAGTGCCTGAGCATTCTAAATGGAAAGAAGATTTTTTTTTTTTTTCTGGAAGGAACATTGAGAAGTTAGGATTTTCCTTAAAAATTTATAAATAGGTTGCCCATCATGGCAATTGCAGCATTATTTTTTCTTGTAGCACTCTTTAAAAATAATTCTCTTTAGTGTGACTGGTGTGTAGCTGATTATAAGGTGAGAAATGAAACCAGTGACCACTGTGTTCAGCCTGGTGATTCAGGAGTCTTTCCTCTCATGCTCAGAATTAACTTTCAGATAGTCTGTGGATTATAGAATATATTTTTGAAGCATCATGTCCAAAGTTGTCATTAGTTCTGAAAATCAATTCACATTTAATATGATAAATCATAGCATCCTGTCCTCCTGTATTATTTTTAGTATTGCCATTTTTTCCTGTTTGGAAAAAAAAGAATAGGATTATCAAGGTTCATTTAGCTATTAAATCCATAAAAGAGTTCTTGAAACAATTATTTTAGTAGTACTCTGAGGAGCAGCTGAAGCCCAGGAGTTAGTAGGGGGGTAATTATGTTTCAAGAGTCTGTTTCTGTCAGAAATGCTCAGACAAAAATGGATCCCAAGAACTCTGATGCATTATCAGACAATAAAATTGACCAGGTTAAAAGGGCAACCATCTCCTCCCCACTCCATATGAAAAGATGCTAATGCCTCTAAGTCAAGTCTTGTGACCCTGCACAGTGAGAGCCTCATGCTTATGCTTTCAGACTGGGTGTATGTACTTTATTTTCAAAAGGCCAATCTCTTGGGCACTAATTTGACATAGTTAAGGGGAAAACACATGTCAAAGTAATGAAATGTGTGGTTATAAAAGTTCAGCATAATATTTACTGATGCCATTCAACAGAGGGAACTAGACATGGTGAGTGAGTTTTCCTTCATCTAGGATTGTGCTACTCAATCAGTCCACCCACTGATGCTGGTACATGAACTGATAGTTACTGATCAGCAACAGGCTGCAAATCAGTGCACGGCTTCTCTTTTCTTTCACAAGGCTCTTTTCTTAATACAAATCAGTAATAAACATTTCCTCGACTGGGCTTCGCAAAGGGAAGAAGCAGAGTATTGCAACCTGTTCTCTGTCCACATGTGGTAGAGGACTCTGCCCTTGATTCTGCTGCTCGTGTGTTATATGATCTTGAAGGAACTCTCTGTTTTGTGTTCATCTTCTTGTCAGACAGAGGATGTGGCCCCTGATAATCCCTGGGGTCCTTTCCAGATTTGTGATTCAAATTTACACTGATTGAGTTTAGATATAGCCATGGCTAGCAATAGAGAGAAGGCTAAGTGAATTGCAGCTATGAAATACTATACTGTTAAAGTGATGACTGTAAATTCATATAATGTGATTATGATAAGTGACACAAACAGTATGCTACATTGTATATATACCCTATTGCAACTATATGAAAATACACATACAAAAACGGCTGGACATAAACAAGAAAACACAAGCGGAGAAAGTGTTTCTTAGTTTTTTGAAACTTTGATGTCTTTGTTGTTCTTTTCCTTTCTCTGCTAATTAAATGTTTGTAACATGATTTTATTCTTTACCAGTATAAATGAATAAATAGCATACAAAGAAAGAAATCTAGAAAACCAAACCCATTGCGGTCCAGCTGATTGGTACTCATAGCAGCTTTACAGGACAGGGTAGAACTCCCCATTGGGTTTCCAAGGCGATAATCTTTGCAGAAGCAGACTGTCCCATCCCGTGGAGCTGCTGATGGCTTCTAACTTTTGCTTTTCGGTTAGCAGAGGAGCACTTAGCTGCTGCACCACTAACATGCCTTTTAAATAGCATACAGACCCATTTAAATTATTATAATATACCTATGATTTGGAGTGGTTCCCCCCCCCCCCAATGTACCTCAGTGGATGGAACTGTCCTATTTTCACCATTTGGAATTTCCCATGGCATCTCTCAAGGAGCTCTGGTGGTGTGGTGCCTAAGGCATTTGACTGCTAACCAGTAGGTTGGTGGTTCAAACCACCAGCCACTCTGCAGAACTGGGCAATCTACTTCTGTAAAGATTTACCACCTCAGAAATCCAAAGGGTGTCTCTATGAGTCAGAATCAACTTGCTGGCAGTGAATTTGGTTTTTTTTGTTGTTGTTGTTATGACATCTCTTGGTTCCTTGTTCTTGCTGAAGTTAAGGCTTTGCCATAGCAAATATTTGCAGACTTCTGGCCACTCTGGAGTCAAAGAAGCCCTCCACTGACCACTGTCTCCATGACCTTCTAATACATTAAAGGAGGCATAACCCCTTATGACTATGGAAGTCTCTCTACATATCCTTTAGAATAATTTCCCATCATCTCAGGTACCTCAGCCTATGAATCACCCTCTCCTTTACTGATCATTAAATTCTCATCCATAGAAGTGGAACCCTTTCCATGAAATTTGTTTAAATCACTTTCATTATAAAAAATACAACTTCCATCCTTTGACCCTATATGCTTTTCAAGTAATTCTCTTTCCTTTCCCCTTCACAACCAAACTCTTTGACAGTTGTTTGGGCTAGCTGACTCCTGTTCTTCACCTTGCATTTGAACCTTAACCCCTCCAGTCAGCCTACTACCCCATGACTATGTTAAAACATCCTGCCCTGTGGGCTTCACTGATCCCCATATAATGAATGCCAATAAATTTTCTTGATTTCTGTATCCGTCAGATATAGACTGAACTCTGGGATAAAACAGAAAGCAGATTTGTAGAAGAAAACAAACAAACAACAACAACAAAAAAAGACGTTTGTTAAAACAGCAAATTTTATAGCTCAGAGATTTGGAAGAGGGCCAGAGAGTCAGGTTCAATAGCTAAAGATCTAGAAGCAGTATGGTGAGGCTGTACTAGAGAAACCGTTCCTGCCACTTCTATTTACTATTGATAGAAATCCAGCCAGCTGATAGAAGCGCTGCTACCCCCATCCTTGAGTAACTAAATCCCTCCATCACCTTGCATGCTAGGAGACCAGTTGACTCCAATGTGGCCATCTCCTTTCTTCTAAATAAGTGTGCAGTCATTCATCCAAATTCCATCTAGTTATTGATCACTACATTCTGGCAACCCCAGGTCACCCTTAAACATCAATGCTATCAACATTTCTTTTGCATGATAATAAGGCTTTATGTTGATGATTCCAATACATGCCTGTGTGTGTGTGTGTGTGTGTGTGTGTGTCTGTATTCTTCAAAGATACACAAACCCTTTATCTGTAAAGCTACACTAATTTTTAGTACAGTGAAACCAATGTTGTCTTCAAGATAAGCCTACCATTTTATACTTTGCATCAACAAATTCAAACAAGTTTAGCTTCTGATATTAGATGCTTCTTTGTTAACATAAGGTTCTGTGGGTTTAAATTTGATTAATGTTGTAGTTCTTTTGTTTCAGTTCCAAGATCTAAGCCTTGAAATGTTATTTACTGATTGTGTGTCTTCTGATATGTCTTCTGTGTGTTTTTACTGATTGTTTCTCCTTCTCCCATCAATAGTGTCTACAACTTATTGAATCTTGTCCATCAAAGATTAGTACTAATGACCTTATTTCCATAAAAATAGACTCACCACTATGCCAGTTTCTTCTTTGGCCAGCTAGGAAATAATGTATTAGTTAAAAATTAAAAAGAAATTAGCAAATGTTTGTTTCCCAGTATCTGTCTATTGTATAGACCTAACTCTGTTTCAGTGTTTCCCCAAAAGATCCCAAAGGAGACCAAAAAAAAAAAAAATCATAATGAAAGCTATAACTGTTTTTAAATCTGTTACCTACAAAGTAATGAAGAAAACTTACTTTCTTAGTCTCATAAGATATGCTTTGTTAAAGCAAGATTCAATTGTTTTCTCACTGTCAGAATTTAGATAAACATTCATTTGAGATACTATCTTATCTTGGAGGACATGGAGATCAGAATTCAAGAAGGCAAAGACACTGGAATTTGTGAGGGGGAGTTTAGAGAGGTGTGACTATGGTTGGTGTTACCAACTGTGGAAACTCACAGTGGCACCCCCCAGCCCCATGGGCCTCCTCCTGTACCAGAGCATACAGAATCCTTCGTACTGATTATTATCAATTTTAATCATAGAATGTGATAAATATAGTTGTAAATTGCACTATAGTTGTAAATGTAAGATTTCCTAGATTATATGAATACTAACAACCAAACTGTTTTGTAAAATCTTTCTATGTTGAATTTCAACATTATTAGTAACTGAACAGACAACAAACAATAACAACTCACTGCTATCAAGTTGGTTCCAACTCATAGAGACCCCTCCTTGGATTTCAGAGGCAGTACCAGCCACTCCTCAGAAGGACGGTTGGGCAATCTACTTCCATAGTGATACCGCCTGGGAAACCCAAGGAGGGGTCACTATGAGTCGGGTCCAACTCAGCAGCACATAACAACAACAACCACTACAGAAGTCAATTGCCCCATCTTCCTTCTGAGGAGTGGCTGGTGGGTTGGAACCTCCAGCCTCTGGTTAGCAGTCACATGCCCTAGGCATGATACCACCAGAGCTCCCTGCCATCTTTAATTTTTCTCCTTCTTTTCCTTTAATTACTACTTCTCTCTCAGAAACTTACTGATATTAGTTCACAAATACTTATTACCACAATATTATAGCTAAAACAAGAAAATCTGACAAAATCAGTGACTATAAAAACACCAGCAACAACAAAAACAATGGTGTGTTCTTGTAGCATGTGAAGATGAAACCAGATGATTCAAAGTGTCATTGTAATTGGGAATAATGACAACTCTGACCTGAGTGCATTATAAGATTCAAAAAGTAAATTAGCTTAGAATTTTAGCCATCTAGGTATAATACCTGTAAGATGGGCTAAAAAATGTTTTTGTTGTAACTAACTATAGGGGATATTTTTCTAAAATATGATAAATTTCTGCTAAAACACTGCACCAAAATTTTATAGATAGTCATTTTGGTGTCACTTCCTCTTATTAATCCCTCACATGGTTACATCATCGACTGATGCTAATGGGTAAATTTTCAGACAAAGAACTCCAGAAATCTGCCTAGTATCTTCTTGAGTGTTTGCTCAATAGTAGGCCATAAATGTATAAGGTGAAAGTCCAAGAAATTGAATTTGCCAGCAAAGAAGGACTAAAGTGTTGTAAACCTAACAATTCCCAGAGCTTACATTAGGCAGGACATCAAACATGCTCCAAGCATCCTCAGTGGATGCAGAGTCCTCAGTAATCACTGAAGCATTTGATGGGGACCACCCTGGGGTCAGGCCTTAGTAGTAGGACTCAAGTGTCCCTGTAGTGAAAACTACTCTAAACCTGTTCTAGCAAAGTTTAATATTTGACCTTGAATGGATCATAATGATCCACAAGTAACTGAACAGCCTGCTAGAACAAAGCCCAACTCTCTTTAAAAGAAGAAAATAGAAGTTAGGCATCCAACAGTGTAAAATTACCATGTCTAGTAACCAATTAAAAAATTACTAGATGTGCAAAGATACCGAGAAATGTGAATCAGAAACAAATGTTAAAACAGCTATAACAATAATGTTCAGGAATTTAAAGGAAAACTTGAATGTTATAAGAAAAGTGAAAGGTACAAAAAATAACAAAATGGAACTTTTTAGAGATGAAAATGCAGTGTTTGCAATAACAGAAAATCACTGGATAGGCTTAATAAGAGATTAGATAGTATGAAAAAAAAATCAGTGAAACTGAAAATATAATGATAGAATCTATCCAACTTAAAATACAAAAAAATAAAAATAAAAATGAGCAGAGCCTTAATGTGTCAAACTGTTTATATATATGTGTATATATATA
>NW_006921688.1:9386440-9388815 GCF_000298275.1 Orycteropus afer afer | reverse complement strand
TTCCAAAAATTTAGAAGGAGGCAGTGTAAAAATATATTTGAGGAAATAATGGCTAACAGTTTTCCAAATATGATGTTTTCCTAAGGCATTTGACTGCTAACCAGAAGGCTGGCGGTTCAAACCCCCAGCCACTCCTCACAAGGAAGGTTGGGCAATCTATTTCCGTAGTTACACTGCCTCGGAAACCCAAGGAGGAGTCACTATGGGTTGGATCCGACTCGATGGCATGTGTTTGGTTTTTTTTGGAATAAACTCAGAGTTTCAAGAAACTCAGTGAACCCCAGGCAAGATGAACTCTACTAATAAGCATTATAATGAAATAAAAACCAGTCATAGAGAAACTTAGAAGCAGCTATAATGCACACACACACTTACTGTACAGAGAAACAAATAGGACTATAAACTTCTCTTTGCAAGCAAGAAGAGAATGGAATGGCATTTTATAAACAACCTATTAACTTAGAATCTTTACAACCAAAATAAAAATGAGCAGAACCTTAATGTGTCAAACTGTTTATATATATATATATCAACAAAGGAGCTCTGGTAGTGTAAGGCCCTTGACTGCTAACCAGAAAAACATCAATCTTTCAAGATTGAAGCATAGATCAAAACTTTATCAGTCATTATATACTTAGATAATTTGTGCCAATCAGACCTGTATTTCAAGAAATACTCAAGAAAATGATTAAGTCAGAAAGAAAATGGTGCCATGTGGAAACATATATCTGCACACATGAAAAACAAGATCTACTAGACATAGTAAACCAAAAAAAACAAGCTCACTGTCATCGGGTTGTTTCTGGCTCATTGTGACCCCTTTGGGTTTTGAAAGTTGTATATCTTTACAGAAGCAGACTGCTTCATCTTCTGTGGAGTGGCTGGTGGATTTGAACGACCAACGTTTTGGTTAGCATCCCAATGCCTTAACTACTAAACCACCAGAGCTCCTTAGACATAGTAAACATATGAATAAATATAAAATACATATTTCTTACTGTTTTCCAACCTCTTTAAAAATTATTTCACAGAAAAAATAATAATGTAATTGTGGGATTTATAACATATATAAAAATAAAATGCATGACAATAATAGCACAAAGAACCATGGGTTGTGAAATGGACATATAATTTTGTATTCTTATGTTACATGTAATTTCCTATGTTTAAATGTGGACTGTGATCAAATAAACCTGTGTATTGTAATCCCTGGAGCAATAACTAAATAAAGAAAAAAAAGTGGTATTATTAATGAACCAGTAAAAAAAAAACAACTCACTGCCATTGAGTCAATTCCATCTCCTAGTGACCCTATTCCAGGGACCTAAGAACAGGCAGAGAGAGGACAGAAAAGGCAAAAGGGACGAGAACAGCTTGAGGAGTCAGCCGCAGGGACCAAGTGAGGAGAGGGAACCCAGGCCATGCCCCACAAGGAGCAAAGAGGGAAGGCAGGGAAAGGACAGAAAAGGCAAAGGGGATAGGAACAGATCGAGGATTCAGCCACAGGGAGCCAGGTGAAGAGGGGGAACCCAGGCCACCCATCACACTCAGCGAGGCAGAAAGCAGGGAGAGGACAGAAAAGGCAAAGGGGACTGAAACAGATTGAGGAGTTAGCTGCAGGGATCCAGGTAACGGTGGTTGGAGAGGTTTCTAGCAGCTAAGGGAGACAAACTTGTTTGTCAGTTTGTCCTACTGTGGTGACGTGTTGCTGTGAGTCTTGAAGCTGTGCCACTGGTGTTTCAAACCCAATGGAATGCACCTTTTGCACAGGTATCAGCCCAGCTTGCAGACTGAGACAGACTAGGAAGGAGGAGGAGGCCATCCACTTCCTAAAGAATTGGCCAGGGAAAACTTTATAAATAGCAAAGAAACATTGCCTTATACATTACCGCACAACTTTATGAATAGTCCAGAAACACTGTCCAATACAGAGGAGGAAGATGAGTCACTTAGCTTAGAAAGTTCTGAAAGTAGGACTGGGCAAGAGCTGCATTATCAGAGTAAAACCAGCCTTACTCATAGGGATAAGGTAAAGCTTTCGAGACCTCCATTTGCTGACATTGCACCACTCAAATTGAGGAGAAACAGTTGCAGACATCCATTAATAATCAGAACATGGAATGTACGAAGTATGAATCTAGGAAAATTGGAAGTTGCCAAAAATGAAATGCAACACATAAAGATTGATATCCTAGGCATTAGTGAGCTGAAATGGACTGGTTTTGGCCATTTTGAATCAGACAACCATGTGATCTACTATGCTGAGAATGACAGTTTAAAGAGGAATGCGTGCCATTCATCATCACAAGGGATGTTTCAAGATCTGTCCTGAAGTACAATGCTATCAGTAATAGGATAATATCCATACACCTACA
>NW_006921688.1:9361955-9384515 GCF_000298275.1 Orycteropus afer afer | reverse complement strand
CATTAGATGACATTTAGCACTGGGCAGGTAGGCTGTGAAGGAACTGTTTCAAGTGCTGAGGAGCAAGGATGTCTCCTTGAGGACTAAGGTGCACCTGACACGGCCATGATATTTCCAAATGCCTCGTATGCATGTGAGAGCTGGACAGTGAATAAGGTAGACTGAAGAAAAGTTGATTCTTTTGAGTTGTGGTGCTGGCAAAGAATGCTGAAGGTACCATGGACTGCCAAAAGAACTAATAAATCTGTCCTGGAGGAAGTGCAGCTGAGATGCTCCTTGGAAGCGAGGATGGCCAGACTTTGTCTCACCTTCTTTGGTCATGTTGTCAGAGGGGACCATTCCCTGGAGAAGGATGTCATGTTTGGTAAGGTGGAGGGTTGACGAAAGAAGGGAAGGTCTTCGACAAGATGGATTGACATGGTGGCTGCGACTGTGGGCTCAAGTACAGCAAGGATCATGGAGCTGGTGCAGGTTTGGGCAGTGTTTCATTCTGCTGTGCATGGGGTTACTATGAGTTGGAAGCGACTCAACGGCACTTAACAGCAACTTAACAAGTGACACTATAGGGCAGAGTAGATCTGCCCTATAAGGTTTCCAAGGCTGCAAATCTTTACAGAAGCACACTGCCTCATCTTTCTCCCACAGAGAGGCTGGACAGGCTGGTGGGTCAGTCTTAACTGCCAGATGCCTTAACCACTGTACCACCAGTGCCTCCTTAATGAACCAGCAGTGAAATCAAAATGGAATGTTGTTAGTAGGTTCCATCGAGTTAGTTCCAATTTATAGTGACCCTGTGTACCGCAGAACAAAACACTGCATAATCCTGCACCATCCTCACAATCATTGCTATGTTTGAGCCCATTGTTGCAGCCACTGTGTCGATGTTTCACTGAGGGATTTTGTCTTTTTCACTAACCATCTATTTTACTAAAGGAGTTCTGGTGCATAGTGGGTAAGGCATTTGGCTGCTAATCAGAAGGTTGGTGGTTCAAACCCACCAGCTCCTTCATGGGAAGATGAAGCAATTTCCTTCCATAAAGATTTACAGCCTCAGAAATCTAATGAGGGTCATTATGAGTTAGAATTGACTCTATGCCAGTGGTTTCTACTTTATCAAGCATAAGGTCCTTCTCCAGGACACAATAACATGTCCAAAGTATGTGAGACAAAGTCTCACCATCCTCACTTCCAAGGAGCATTCTGGTTGCGTTTCTTCCAAGACAGATTTGTAATGTTCTGGCAGTCCATGGTATATTCAATATTCTTCATCAACACCATAATTCAAATACATCAATTCTTCTTCATTCTTCCTTATTCATTGTCCTGTTTTTTCACACATATGAGATGATTGGAATACTTTCCTCAAGAAAAAAAATACCCTAAATCTAAAAGAAGGGAGCAAAAGGAAATAGAAGACATGGGAAAATTACAAAACAGAAAGTAAGATTATGGACTTAAAACCACACATATCAATAATCGCTTTAAATATAAATGCTTTAAACATTCCAATTAGAAAATAGACGCTGTCAGACAGGACAAAAGAGCAAGATTGCCCTATATATATTATACAAAAAAAAAAAAAAAAAAAAAGAAAAAAAAAAAAAAAAAAAAAAAAACCTTTAACTATAAAGATATAAGCAGGTTATGAATAAAAGGATAAACAAAGATATAGCATCAAATGAATTAATCATAAGAAAGCTGCAGGAACTATATTTATAGCCAAGACATACACTTCATAATAAAGAATATAATCAGGAATTAAAAGGGATATTTCATGAAGAAGACATAACAGTGATAAGTATGTATACATATAACAAAATGGCTTCAAAGTATCCAAGACAGAAACAAGCAAACATGAGAAATAAAAAGAAATGACAGTAATAATTGGAGATTTCAACACTTCTCTCTGGGTTAATCACCACTTGCTGTCAATTTGTTGTACTGTGGTAGATTGCATGTTACCATGAGGTTTCAGGCTATGCCACCAGTATTTCATGGTGACCCATGGTGGACATGTTTCAGCAGAGCTTCCAGACTAAGACTGGAAAAAAGAATGGGCCATGCACTTCTGAAAAATTTGACCAATGAAAACCTTATGAATAGCAGTGAAACACTGTCTGATATATTACTGGAAAATTTTATGAATAGCCCTGAAACATTGTCCGATAGAGTGCCGGAAGATGAGATGGCACTCAGAAGGCAGGTTGGAAGGCACTCAGAATATGACTGAGGAAGATCTGCCTCCTCAGGTAGAGTTGATCTTAATGACTTGGATGGAGTGAACCTTTTGAGAACTCCATTTACTTATGTGGCACAACTCAAAATGAGAAGAAACAGCTACAGTAATAATTAGAACATGGAATGTAAAAATATGAATCTAGGAAAATTGGAAGTTGTCAAAATGAAATGGAATACATAAAGATTGCTATTGTAGGCATTAGTGAGCTGACATGGACTGGTGTGGGCCATTTTGAAGCAGACAATCATAGGGTCTGCTATGCCAGGAATGACAAATTGAAGAGGAATGGCATGGCATTCATTGTCAAAAAAAATGATTCAAGATGTATCCTGAAATACAATGCTGTCAGTGATAGGATAATATTCATATGCCTACAAGGAAAACCAATGCTACTATTATTCAAATTTACACACCAACCACTAAAGCCAAAAATGAAGAAGTTGAAGATTTTTACCAACTTCTGCAGTCTGAAATTGGTCAAAAGTGCAATCAAAATGTATTAATTATTACGAGTGATTGGAACAAAAAAGTTGGAAACAAAGAGAAATGATTCATAGTTGGAAAATATGGTTAGTGATAGAAATGATGCTGGAGATCACAAGAAAGAATTTTGCAAGACCAGCAACTTACTCGTTATGAATACTTTTTTCCAACAACATAGGTGGTGGCTATACTCGTGGACCTCACCAGATGGAATACACAGGAATCAGATTGACTATATCTGTGGAAAGAGGCAATGGAAAAGCTCAGTATCTTCAGCCAAACAAAGTCAGGAGCTGACTGTGGAACAGACCATCAATTGCTCATATGCAAGTTCAAGTTGAAACTGAAGAAAATTTTAAAAAGTCCACAAGAGCCAAAATATGACCTTGATTATATCCTACCTGATTTTTGAGACCCTCTAATGAAATAAATTTGACACATTGAACATCAATGACTGAAAACCAGATGAATTGTGGAATGACATCAAGAACACTTTACATGAAGAAAGCAAAACGTCATTAAAAATACAGGCATATTTTATAAATATTTTAAAAATATTCCTTTATTTAATAAATATTCCTTTATTTAATAAAGGAATCAAAACAACAATGAGATACCCCCAGCACTAGTAGCAAAGTTCAACAAGACAGAAAACAACAAATGCTGGTGAGGATACAGAGAGATTGGGACTCTCATACACTGCTGGTGGGACTGTAAAATGATAGAACCACTGTGAAAAGCAGTATGGTGATTGCTTAAAAAGTTGGAATTAGAAATACCATTTGAAATTAGAAATACCAGCCATTCCATTACTAAGTATATATCCTAAAGAATTGATGGCCAGGACAAGAACAAGTATATGCACACCCATGTTCATGGCAGCACTATTCACAGTAGCCAAAAGATGGAAACAACCCAGGTGCCCATCAACTGAGGAATGGAGAACCAAACGATGGTACTTACCCACAACGGAATACTGTGTAACCCTAAAGAATAACATAGAATCAGCAAAACACTGCATAACGTGGATGAACTTGGAGGACATTATGCTGAGTGAAATAAGTTAGTCATAGAAGGACAAATATTGTATTAGTACATTATTGTAAAAAGTCAAGGAAAGGTTTATATATGGAAGGAAATTTTCTTTGTTAGTTACCAGGGGTGAGAGGGGAGAGGTGGGAACACTATTAGATAGGTAGAGATAAGTATTTATTTGGGTGGAGAGAAGGGCAGTGTACCAAATGTGAGTGATCAACACGGTGGCATTGAGGAAGAGGAAGACAGAGAGAGGTGCATGGGAGGTACAGAAAACAAAGATGAGCCCTTTTGCACATACAGTATTGTGTTGTCAGTGAAGGCAAACATTGATATATGGGTGGATTGATAGGTAGATAGGCTGAACTATTAGGTATGTCTGTGCAGGGGCAATGTGCCCATGACCATGTATAGGGTTGGCAGACAATGTTTATATGAGTCTATTTGTATGTTCTGTGAGAATTCCCAAGTATATAGTAGAGCTGACAAATACAAAGTTGAAGTCACTTCTTGGCTACCCAGAGGGAGTGAGTAGTTGGACCTGTGGGCTTGGGACCATAGTCACATGGGACATCAAGCTCAATTGGCATAATATACTATACAAATACATCATCCCACATTCTACTTTGGCAAGTAGTGAGTGGGATCTTAAAAGCTTGCAAGCACCCATCTACATGCAACGATGTGTCTCTCCTCATTCAGAGCAAAGAAGAATGAAGGAAAAAAACAAAAAAGGCACATGGAAACAATTGGTCCAAGCAACTGGTACACCATGCAATCTTCAGCCTATATGATTATGAGACGTGAAGAACTAGATGGTGCCCAGGTACCACTGTCAACCACTTGGAGGGGGATCTATGTAAGTGATCTTGGCTAGAGTGGAAGAACAGTGTGGAACAAAATGCAAAATCTTAAAAAAAAAAAAAGAGGACCAGGTTTGCTGATCTGATAGAGCCTGATGGAACCCCTGAGACTATGGCCCCTAGCTGCCCTTCAGGTCTGGAAATGAACCCATTCCATGGCTTCCAGCCAACCAAGAGACAGGCATGTGAACTGAACATTTACCCTAGGTAGATATACACTTCTTGGAGAGAACAATCATGGGAGAAAAGAAGGGCTGTGTATGCACAGGGAGACAATTCAGGGGGCAGGAGTGTGGAGGCAGGGACACAGCGAAGAGGTAACTATGAGGAGGAAGTCGGAGGGGAGCTGCTGCATTGTGGGAAATTGAAGTCAATGTCATGAGACAAAATGTATGTGACCTGTTGTATGGAAAGTGAATTTATTCTGTGAACTTTCACCCAAATGATAATAAAAATGGGGGCAGGGAGAAAAGACCAAAACAGATTTCATAAGAGACTCTGAAACTTGTTCTTAAAGGGACAGTAACTAAAGCAAATGAAAGAAATGATAAGATAAAAGAGCTGAACAGAAGATTTCTAGGAGTAACTCAAGAAGCTATATTAAATTATTACAGTGAAATGTGCAAGGACCTAGAATTAAAAACACAAAAGGGAAGAACACTTAGGCATTTCTTAAGCTGAAAAACTGAAGAAAAAAATTCAAGCCTTGAGTTGCAATATTGAAGGATTCTATGGGGAAAATATTGAATGATGCAGGCACCATCAAAAGAAGAAGGAAGGAATACACAGAATCACTGTACCATAAAGAATTGGTTGATGTTCAACTATTTCAGGAGGTGGTATGTAAACAAGCTGCACTGAAGAAATTGGTGGAAAATAAAGCTCCACAAATTGACAGGATACCCATTAAGATGTTTCAACAAATGGATGCGGCGCTGGAGGTACTTACTCATCTATGCCCAGAAATTTGGAAGACAGCTACCTGGCCAACTGACCAGAAGAGATCCATATTTGTACCCATTCCAAAGAAAGGTGATCCAACAGAATGTGGAAATTATTGAACAATTTCAATAATATCACACACCTAAAATTTTGATGAAGATAATTCAAAAATGGTTGCAGCAGTATATTGACAGGGAACTTCCAGAAATGCAAGCTGGATTCAGAAGAGGACGTGGAATGAGGGTTATCATTGCTGATGTCAGCTGGATCTTGGCTGAAAGCAAAGAAAACAGAAGGAAGTTTACCTGTATTTTATTGATTATGCAAAAGCATTTGACTGCATGGGTCATAACAAATTATGGGTATCATAATTTAACATAATTGAGAATTCAAGAATATTTCATTGTGCTCATGAGGAACTGGTACATAGGCCAAGAGGCTGTTATTCAGACAGAACAAGGGGAGACTACATGGTTTAAAATAAGGAATGGAGTGTGTCAGGGTTGTATCCTTTCACCATATTTATTCAATCTGTGCTGAGCAAGTAATCTGAGAGACTGGACTATATGAAGAACATGGCATCAGGATTGGAGGAAGACTCATTAACAACTTGCGATATGCAGATGATACAACCTTACTTGCTGAAAGTGGAGATGACTTGAAGCACTTATTGATGAATATCAAAGACTACAGTCTGCAGTATGGATTACACCTCAACATGAAGAAACCATAAATCTTCACAACTGGACCAATAAACAACATCATGAGAAATGGAGAAAACATTGAAGTCATAAGGGATTTCATTTTACTTGTATCCACAATCAACACCCATGGAAGAAGCCGTCAAGAAATCAGATATTGCATTCCACTGGGCAAATCTGCTGCAAAAGACCTCTTTAAAGTCTGAAGAAGCAAAGATGTTACTTTTGAGACTAAGGTGCTCCTAACCCAAGCCATGGTATCTTCAGTCATCCCATAAGTATATGAAAGCTGGACAGTGAATATGGAAGACCAAAGAAGAGTTGATTCCTTCTAATTGTAGTGTTGGGGAAGAATACTGAAAATACCATGGGCTGCCAGAAGAGTGAAGAAATCTGTTGTGGAAGAATTGCAGCCATAATGCTCCTTGGAAGCGAGAATGCCAAGACTTCATCTCACCTACTTTGATCATGTTGTCAGAAGGGACCATTCCCTAGGGAAGGATATCATGCTTGGTAAAGTGGAGGGTCAGTGAAAAAGGGGAAGATGCTCAAAAAAATGCATTGACAAGTGGCTGCAACAATGAGCTCAAGTATAGCAAGGGTTGTGAGCATGGCACGGGACTGGGCAGTGTTTTGTTCTGTTGTACAGTCACTGTGTTGTACGTAGGGTCACTTGATGGCAACTAGCAACAACAACTGTGGGTTAATTGGTAGAACAAGTAGGTAGAAGGTCAGAAAGGATAATAGAACTTGAATAACACTACCAACCAATTGATATTTAAACACGCTGCACCTAAATTTGGTAGAATACACGTTCTTTTCAATTACACATGGAACATTGACTAAGACAGAACACATGGCAAGCCATAATCAAGTCTTATTAAATTTTAAAAGATTAAATTTAAATTATTTAAAAATACACATCTTCAGATCAAAATGGAATTAAAAAGTAACAAGAGAAAGATATCTTTAAAATAAACAAATATTCAGTGTTGTTGTTATTGTTAGGTGCCCTCAAGTTGGTTCTTACTCATAGGCAACCCTATATACAACAGAACAAAACACTGCCAGGTCCTGCACCAGCCTCACAACCTTGTCATGCCTTGCCATGATGAGCCCATTATCACAACCACTGTGTCAATTCATCTCATTGAGGGACTTCCCCTTTTTCATTGACCCTTCACTTTACCAAGCATGATACCCTTCTCCAGAGAATGGTCCCTTCTGACAGCATGACCAAAGTAAGAGACAAGATCTGGCCATTCTCACTTCCATGGAGCACCCCGGCTGTGTACTTCCTCCAGGACAGACCTGTTAGTTCTTCTGGCAGTCTATGTTGCTTTCAGTATTCTTCACCAACAGAACTCAAAAGCATCAACTTTTCTTCAGTCTTCCTTAGTCATTGTCCAGCTGTCACATGCATACAAGGTGATTGAAAATACCATGGCTTGGGTTAAGTACACCTTAATCTTCAAAGAGACATCTTTGCTCTTCAGCACTTTAAAGAGATCTTTTGCAGCAGATTTGCCCAGTAAAATACGTCATCTGACTGCTGCTTCCATTGGTGTTGATTGTGGAACCAAGTGATATGAAATCTTTGACAACCTCAATCTTTTCTCCCTTTATCGTGATTCTGTTTATTGGTGCAGTTGTGAGGATTTTTGTTTTCTTTATGTTGAAGTGTGATCTGTACTGCAGACTATAGTCTTTAATCTTCATCAGTAAGTGCTTCAAGTCATCTTCACTTTTAGCAAACAAGGTTGTGTTGTCTGCATATTGAAGGTTGTTAATGAGTCTTCTTCCAGTCCTGATGCTACGCTCTTCATGTAGTCCAACTTCTAAGTTTACTTCCTCAGCATACAGATTGAATAAGTATGGTGAAAGGATACAATCCTGATGCACTCCATTCCTGATTTTAAACTGTGCAGTATCCCCTTGTTCTGTTCAAATGATAGCCTTATGGTCTATGTATATGTTCCTCAAGAGCACAATTAAGTGTTCTGGAATTCCCATTATTCTCAATGTTATCCATAATTTGTTAACGATCCACACAATCAATAAAACACAAGTAAACATCTTTTTGATATTCTTTGCCTTCAGCCAAGATCATCTGACATCAGCAATGATATCCCTTGTTCCATGTCCTCTTCTGAATCCAGCTTTGGAAGTTGTCTGTCAATATACTGCTGCAACTGTTTTTGAATTATCTTCAGCAAGATTTTACTTGCATTGAACAATGACATTGTTTGATAATTTCCACATTCTGTGGTATCACTTTTTTTTTTTGGAATGAGTAAAAGTATGAATCTTTTCCAGTCAGTTGGCCAGCTAGCTGTCTTCCAAATCCCCTGGCATAAACAAGGGAGTGCCTCCAGTGAAGCATGCGTTTCTTGAAACATCTCAAAGGGTATTCTGTCAAGTCCTGGGACCTTGTTTTTCACCCATTCCTTCAGTACAGTTTTGACTTATTCCTTTAGTACATTGGTTCTTGATCATATGCCACCTCTGAAGTGGCTGAACATTGACCAAATTATTTTTGGTACAGTGACTCTCTGTATTCCTTCCATCTTCTTTTGATGTTCCCTGCATCATTCATTATTTTGCCCATAGAATCTTTCAGTATTGCAACTTCAGGCTTGAATTTTTCTTCAGTTCTTTGCGCTTGATAAATATTGAGTGTATTCTTCCCTTTTGGTTTTCCAACTCCATGTCTTTGCACATTTCATTATGATACTCGACTTTGTCTTCTCAAGCTGCTCTTTGAAATCTTCTGTTTAGCTCTTTTATCTAGTCAATTCTTCCATTTGCTTTAGCTACTCTCCCTTTAAGAGCAAATTTCAGAGTCTCTTCTAACATCCATTTTAGTCTTTTCTTCCTTTCCTGTCTTTTTAAGGACCTCTTGCATTCTTCAGGGATGATGTTCTTGATGTCATCCTACAATTTGTTGTTTTCAGTCATTGGTGTTCTATGCATGAAATTTATTCCTTAGGTGGTCTCTAAATTCAGGAAGGATGTAATCAAGGTCATATTTTGGCTCTTGTGAACTTGTTTTAATAATCTTCAGCTTCAATTTGAACTTGCATATGAGCAGTTGATGGTCTGTTCAATAATCAGCTCCTGACCTTGTTTTAGCAGAAGATACTGAGCTTCTCCATTGCCTCGTTACACAGTTGTAGTCAATCTGATTCCTGTGTACTCCATCTGGTGAAGTCATGTATATTGCCACTGTTTTTGTTGTTAAAAAAAGATATTTGTAATGAATATGTCGTTGGTCTTGCAAAATTCTATCGTGCAATCTCCAGCATCATTTCTATCAACAAGACCATATTTTCCAACTACCAGTGATTCTTTTTTGCTTCCAACTCTTAGTTTCCAGTCACCAGTAATAATCAACACATCTTGTTTGCATGTTTTGTCAGTTTCAGACTGCAGAAGGTGGTAAATTTCTTCCATTTCCTTGCCTTTGGCTTTGATAGTTGGTACGTAAATTTGAATAATAGTAGTATTAACTGCTCTTCCTTGTAGGTGTATGGATATTATCCTATCACTCACAGTATTGTACTGCAGGATATATCTTGAAACATTTTTGTGATAATGAATGCTATGCCATTCCTCTTCAATTTTTCATTCCTAGCATAGTAGGTCATATGGTTGTCTGATTCAAAATGGCCAAAACCAGTCCATTTTAGCTTAGCAATGCCTAAGATATCAATCTTTATGCATTCTATTTCATTTTTGACAACTTTCAATTTTCCTAGATTCATACTTCATACATTCCATGTTCTGATTATTAACAGATGCTTGTAGCTAGTTCTTCTCATTTTGAGTCATGCCACATCAGCCAATAGTGGTCCCTAAAGCTTTACTCCATCTACATCTTTAAGGTCAACTCTATTCTGAGGAGGCAGGTCTTCCCCAGTCATATTTTGAGTACCTTCTGACCTGAGGGGCTTATCTTCTGGCACTGTATCAGACAGTGTTTCACTGCTATTCATAAGGTTCCCACTGGCCAATTCTTTGGATGGCCCTTTCCTTAGTCCAGTTCTGTCTAGAAGCTCTGTTGAAACCTGTCCACCATGGGTGACCCTGTTGGTATTTGAAATACCAATGGCATAGCCTCCATCCTCACAGAAACATGCAAGGCACCACAATATGACAAACTGACATATGGGTGGTGGCACATATTCAGTAGTTAAACCCATATTTAAAACCATGTGTTAAAGAATAAAAGAAAAATTAGAAAATGTTTTGAAATAAATGAAAACACAACATATCATAATTTTATTCCTTAGGTGGTCTCTAAATTCAGGAGTGATGTAATCAAGATCACATTTTGATTCTTGTGGACCTGCTTTAATAGTCTTCAGTGTCAACTTGAACTTGCATATGAGCAGTTGATGGTCTGTTCAACAATCAGCTCCTTGCCTTGTTTTAACTGGTAATACTATGCTTGGGGAACAATTTAAAATTTATTTTTGGTGAAAGTATACATGACAAAACATACACTCATTCAACATTTTCTAAATGTTTCTAAATGTGCAGTTCAGTGACGTTGCCTGCAGTCTTCACTCTGTGACACCACTTTCACTATCTCTAACCCTGTTATTTTACCACCATTAACTTACTTCTGTCTCCTAAACTTCTCTGTGTTTTAGCGTTATTGTTGTCAAATTGATCTCCAATTTGATAATTCTTTAAAATAGTACACTGCTTAAGGTAAACATTCCTTACTACTTGAGCTAAACTATTGTTTAGTTTAAAATGGACTTTTTAAGGTTTAAGATTATCTCAGGGCAATAGATTCTGGGGATCCCCCAGTCACAATATATCCCGTAAGTCTGGTTTCTATAAGAATTCGAATTTCTGTTCCACATTTTTCTCTTTTTGATTAGAATCCTTCTTTTGGGTCCTTGATCAAAATGTTTGGTCACGGTAGCCAGGCACCATCCCATTCTTCTGGTCTCATGGCAGTGAGGGTAATAGTTTAGGGAGGCATAGACCTGCAGTTCATTTCCTTTTCCATTTCCTGGGTCTCCTTCTTCCTCTGCTGTTTCAAACAAAAAGAGACTAATTTTTGTATTTTGGATGGCCACTCACAAGTATTTATGATCCCAGGCACTGCTCACCAAACTAGGAAGTAGAACAGAGACTTTAACCAACTATATTAGGCCAGTTGACTATGTAGTCCTGTTTAGGAGAAATTTTACAACATTCAATATTTATAATAGTAAGGAAGAAAAGTCTCAACTGTATTATCTAAACTTCCAAATTAATGAGGTATCAAAATTAACAAAAAGGAAATTTTAATCCAAAGTTAAAAGAAGGAAGGAAATAATAACCATAAGCAGAGAAATCACTAAAA
Source organism: Orycteropus afer afer (assembly GCF_000298275.1). Classification (NCBI taxonomy): domain Eukaryota; kingdom Metazoa; phylum Chordata; class Mammalia; order Tubulidentata; family Orycteropodidae; genus Orycteropus; species Orycteropus afer. The sequence continues at coordinate 9,372,890 of NW_006921688.1, read as the reverse complement.
TACAAAATAGTCAAAAATAAGAGAAAATTGATGAAACCTAAAGATAATTAATAGCATTAACATCAAATTGATAGATCTCTAGTTAGGACAATCATGAAAAAGAGAGTAGAATAGAGCAAAGATACAAATTTGCCAATGTCAGGAATGGAAATGAAAGGGAAGAAGGGCATCATTACTATTCCTATAGATATTTTAAAAAATAAGAAATGTTATCAACAACTTTGTGCCAATGAAGTACACCTTAGACAACACAGACAAATTCTAAGATACAAGAACAAGAAGCAGAAAATCTAAATGACCCTATAATTATGAAAGCATTGATTTCATAGCCTTTAAACTTTCCCCCAGGAAAAGGCTCAAGTAGTTAGATAATTCTTTTAAATATTTAGGGAAGAAATAATACAAATTTTCACAAACTCTTTCAGAAAATAAAGGAAGGATCAATTCCCAACTCATTTTATGAAGCCATCAGTAAGTACCCTTATATGAAAACTAATAAATACAAGAAAACTTCAAATAAATATTCCTAAAATAAATAGAAACAGAAAATCATTTTTAAATATTGACAAATGAAATCAAGCAATATATTAAAAAGATTATAATACATTATGACAAAGTGGGGTTTGTTCCAAGAACACAAGATTTATTTGATATTTGAAAGCCCATTAAAGGAATTCACCATATTAGAATAAAAATAAAAACCATATAGTCACCTCAATAATTATAAAAAATACTTGATAGAATAAAACACTTATGACAAAAATTTAACAGAATAGGAAGAGGAAATTCCCTCAAGCTGATAAAGAGCATCTATGCCAGATCAGTAGCTAACATCCTAATTAATGATGAAAATGGAATGCTTTGCTTTAAGATCAGGAACAAAGCAAGATGTCATTCTTACTACTTCTTTTCAACATGTGTATTAGAAGTCCTGCACTGGGAAATAACCCTAAAAATATGCAGATATATAAACCTAAAAATATACAGAGTAGAAAAGAAGAAGAAATACTATTATAGAAGGTATATTTTTGTAGAACATTCTTAAGATTTGCCAAAAAAAAAAAAAAAAAAACCACTCTAAGAAACAAATGTAGCAAGTTACATGATAGAAAGTCAATATACAAAAACCTAGCATTTTCCTGTGTGGTAACAATTGTTCTGACTCACAGCAACCCTGTGTACAACAGAATGAAACTCTGCCTGGTCCTGCACCATCCTAAAAAAAAATTGTTGCTGTGTTTGAGCCCACTGTGTCAGTCCACCTCTTTGAAGGTCTTTTTCTTTTTTGCTGACGCCCTACTTTTCTAAGCATGATGTCTTTCTCCAAGGATTGATCCTTCCTGATCGCATGTCCAAGGGACATGAGATTCTCACCATTCTCACTTCTAAGGAGCACTCTGGCTATACTCCTTCTACGACAGATTTATTTGTTCTGGAAGTCCATGGTATATTCAATTTTCTTTGCCAACACCATAATTCAAGTGCATCAGTACTATTTTGGTTTTCCTTATTCATTGACTATCTTTTACATGCATATGAGGCAGTTGAAAATATCCTGGCTTGGGTCATGCACCCCTTAGTCCTCAAGGTGACCTCTTTGCTTTTTAACACGTTAAGGAGGTCTTTTGCTGCAGATTTGCCCAATACAGTATGGCATTTGATTATTTGACAACTGGTTCCATAGGCATTAATTTTGGATCCAGGTAAAATGAAATGCTTGACAACTTCAAGGAATCATTATTCAATCCATCTCTTTCCTCTTGATAATGTCCCTTAGAGTGAACACCTTGAATTCAGACTTCTAGTCTCCTAAATTGTGAGAAAATAAATTTCTGTTTGTTAAAGCCATCCACTTGTGATATTTCTGGTATAGCAGCACTAGTAGATAACTAGGACAGAATTTGGTACTGGAAGAATAGTACCAAATGTTGCTCTAACAGATACCTAAAATGTAGAAGCAGTTTGGAATTAGGTAATGGTTAGAGGCTGGAAGAGTTTTGAGGTGCTTTAGTAAAAGCCTAGATTGCCTTGAAGAGACTATTGGTAGAATTGTGGACATCAAAGGTGATTCTGATGAGGGTTCATAAAGAAGTGAAGAGAGTTTTAGAGAAAATCTCTGTCATCTGAGAGAATACATATGGTATGAGTGACAGAATGTTGCTAAAAATGTGGATGTTAAATGTGGACTTTAGAAGAAAATGATAAACATGTGTTTGGACAATGGAGGAAGTAAATAAAATAATATATATATAATATTTTTTTAAACTGAAACATTTGTAGATAAATCTTTTAAAATACTCAAGGCTAACCCCCCCCCAAAAAAAAAAAAAACACTGCTGTTGAGTGGGAGCCAACTCATAGTGACCCCTCCTTGGGTTTCTGAGGCATTATCACTACAGAAGTAGACTGCCCAACCTTCCTTATGAGGAGTGGCTGGTGGGTTTGAACTGCCAGCCTTCTTGTTAGTAGGTTAATACCTTAGGCAAGGCTAGAACGCTGAAAAACTTCAAAACAGCACTGAGAGATTTAAGATGTAAATAAATGGAGATATACCATGTTCATGGATTATCACATTCAATATTTTTATGATGTTAATTTCCCAACATTAATGTAATTCAATTTCAATCAAAATCCCAAAAGACTGGTTTTTTTTTTTTTTTTTTAGAAATTGACGAGGTGATTCTACAGAAACTATATGGAAATGCAAAGAATCTAGTATAGACAAAATAGTTTTGAAATAGAAGCACAAAATAAGAGATTCCAGAAATAGACCTGTACATATATTGTCAGTTTATTTTTTCCAAAGATGCAAAGGGTAAAGGATAGTATTTTCAACAAATGTTGCTGAAACTATTGAATATTTTTACTGAAAGAGAAGAACGTTGACTTTCAGCTCATTTCATGTTCAAAGATTAACTCAAAACTAATCACAGAGTTAAATGTAAAACTTTAAATTACAAAACTATGGGAGAAAATTTTCATGAGTTTGTGGTAAGTAAAGATTTCTTAAGATACAAAAATGCATGAGCCATGAAAGAAAAAAAAAAAGAAAAATTCCACTTCATCTCAAATAAAAGCTTCTGCTCTTTGAAAGAAACCATCTACAAAAATAACACTGAAATCCAGAGTGGAAGAAAGTATTTTACAAGGCACATATCTGACAAAGAACTTGTACCTTGAACTTAAAAGTACTCTTCCAACTTAAGAAGAAAACCTAATATGGAAATGAACCAAAGATTTGAACAGACATTTCACAAAAAAAAGAGAGCAATGGCAATTAAAAATAAAAAAGATAGTCGATATCACTATAGTCATCAGGGACATGCAAATACATGAATTCTCATGTATTTACTAAGTGAAGTAAGTACAAATGTTAGGTAACTTAAAGTCAGAGCAATCTGACTTCAAGGTTCTTAGCCACTGTGTGCTGTACTGTACTATAATGCCACTCATACCCCTCCCAGGATTACCCCTCTTCAAACCTGAAGATGTGCATTGTACAAAAGCAATATGCCAGGGAGGTGTGTGTAGATCTACTACCCAAGCCCAAATCAAACCAGTTGTTGGGTGGATTCCAAGTCATGATAACCCTCTTATGTGTCAGGGTAGAACTATGCTTCATAGGATTCAGTGGCCAATTTTTCAGAAATAGGTCACTACGCCTTTCTTCCAGTCACCTTTAGGTGGACTCGAACAGTCAGCTTCCAGTTGAGTGTGTTAATCATTTTCACCACCCATGGACTCCAGCTCTACAGCTTAAGATCTGAAAAAGAAACGAATGGCTAGTGATGATAAAAACAAACATGGAAATTCGTGCATGCTCTTTATGCTACATTGTCAAGAATGGTATTCTCAACACCCAAGTGAGTATATATCACAAAAATGTTCTCTTCCTCTCTTCCTCTCTCTCTCCCTCTCCCACTCTCTCTCTCCCTCCCTCTCTCTCTCTCTCTGTCTTACACACACAAATGAACATAGCACTGAGATAGCTAAAGATAAATATCATTTTAAAGACTTATTCCTAGGAACCTAAGAGTTTTTGGCATCCAGTTCTGTTTTCAAAATTCAAGAAAATGTGAATTTTTGAAACAGGAAATGAAGGAATGAGATGAGGACAGAATAGGCTGATATGACAATGAAACCAACTGAGAGGAAGGAAAAATATTAAAATGGAGCTAGATTAGGTTAAAAACAAATCTTGAAGTAATATGAAAACATAAGACTGTAAGTAACGATCAGAAATAATCAAGTACAGGAACCACACTGCCAGTGATTGAATCAGGAGTGTGAAAGATGATCTTGATTCATGTCTCTAAGAACAAAGACAAAGATGAAAACCATAAAAAAAAAAAATATGGTAAGTAAAAAGGAACCAGAGACTAGATAGACGTCACAATATATATAATTGTATTCCTGTGGAATAGGAAAAAAAAAAAAAAGGTACAAAAGTAGCAATCTAAGACTGAATGGGGCGGGGCAGACTTTCCTGATCATATAGAAGAACCAAGCAAAATTAGTGAAAAGAGGCAAATATAAAGAAATCTTCATGGAATTTTTAATTTCAGGGAAATAAGAACCTTTCAAGTATCCAGTAAAGAAACAGAGGTAGCAGCATACTTAGCAAAGAACAAAGCATCAGGCACAGACTTCTGATTTAAAGTCTATTCTAGAGCATAAAGTGCCGGGATACAGCAGAGTCATGTCAGCAGAAGTTCAAGACACAGGATTGTGAGCTCAGACTTCTGTTGTAAGCTAAACTCTTGCCTATGGGTAGCAACAATAAAATATCTCCACGATATACCTTGTGGCTCTGAAAATACTTAGTTTTAGAGTCATCCTCTGAAAATAACTTGAAGACATACTCCAGTCAGCTGGGAGCTAATAAAAAAATGGATCAATCACTGCACTTAGGCATTCTGTTTGTTGCTGTTGGGTTGGCTCCAACTCGTGGTGGCCTTTGTGTAACAGAAGGAAGTGCTACCTGGTCCTGCACCGTCTTCATGATGGTGGTGTGTTTGAGTCCATTGCTGGGGCTCTTGTCTCAATCTACATCACTGAGAATTTCCTTCATTTTCACTTTGTAAAAGTTTATTACTAGAAACCTAAGAATTTTTGGCAAGCATCTGCTTCTGTTTTCAAAATTTAAGAAGATGTGAGTTTTTGAAACGGGAAATGGGGGATGAGATAAAAAACAAAATAATGTTTTGTGTCTACCAAACATGATGCCCCTTTCTAGCAATTGGTCTTTCCTGATGATGTATCCAAAGTAAACAAGCCTGTTTCGCCATCCTTCCTGCTAAGGAGGGTTCTGATTGTATTTCTTCCCAGGCTAGTTTGCTCTTCTTCTGAAGTCCACAGTATATTCAGTGTTAAGGTTCAGATAATTTTTGTAAATATGCTCACAAATCATAGTGCAAGAACACATATAGCTGCCTAATATTGTGCATCTAAAATAGCATACTACCAAAAATCAAGAAAACTTAAGGGAGAAGGAGTAATGAAAATAAATTGATGATAATTCCCTTCTCTCTTTATAAAACCAAATAAACTCATTGCTGTCAAGTCGATTCCAACTCATAGCAACCCCTCCATGGGTTTCCAAGGCAGTAGAAAGATTGCCCAATCTTCCTTCTGAGGAGTGGCTGGTGGGTTTGAACCGCCAGCCTTCTAGTTAGCAGCCAAATGCCTTAATCAGTAATACTGTGTTTTGTTTTGTTTTTTCCCTATGAACTATGTTTCTAGAAACTATAAACCACTCAAATATTCCTTCTAAACTACTGGAGGGAAAAACTTACATTTTTCCAGATTTTAAAAATACATGGATATATGAAATCATAAAGCAACCCTTTTTAAAATGCTATTCTATCTTGTGTATGCTGGAAAGAAAGAAGGAGTCAGTATATATGGTCTGTATAGCTGATAGTATACAAACAATAATGGGCAAATTTTATAAACTAGGGTGGCCTAGTACCTAAGGCATTTGACTGCTAACCAGAAGGCTGGTGGTTCAAACCCACCAGCCACTCCTTAGAAAAAAGGTTGGGCAATCTAGTTCCATAGTGGTACCACCTCAGAAACCCAAAGAGGAGTCGCTATGAATCAGATCCGACTCGACCGCAGTGAGTTTGGTTTTTTGGGGGGTGAGATGGGGTGGGGGTTGGAGATTATACCTTACTGCATGCTTTTCTCCTAAACAATTTATATCTTACCATGGTACTTTTTATTTTTCAAATAAAACTCGCTGCCATCAAGAGCAACCCACATTGTGTTTCGAAGGCTGTAAATCTTTACAGAAGCAGACTGCCTCATCTTTCTCCTGTGAAGTGGCTAGTGGGTTCGAACTGCCAACCTTTTGGTTATCAGCCAAATACTTTTAACCATTACACCACCAGAGCTCCTAAACAATACAAATGATATGTACAACATTTCTACAAATATCAGTTGAAAGTGATTCCAAAGCATTATTGAATATTTTGCTTGTTATCCCCACCTTCTACATTACCAAACTATTAAAATTATAATTAAAACTATTTTTAAGTTCTTAACACTGAATACCTTATTTAATATCCTTAAGAGGTCAGTTAGTTGTTATTCATAACAAATTAGGGTTAAGATGGCAAAGAATGGTGTTATGGTTCTCTAGTGCTGCTGTAACAGACATAGCACAAAGGGATGGTTTTAACAGAAAACTCACAGGTCACCCAGTACAATCCTCATCAAACTACTTTCTTCCATCTGCCCAAATGGTCCTTTGGCCCTAGTTTGGCAGAAACACTCCCCATGCATCATGCCTATTATGCATCTAAGAAATAATCTTATTTGTAATTAACTGTAATTTAATTTTTAGGAGCTCTGGTAGCACAGTGCCTAACACATTTGACTGCTAACCAGAAAGTTGGCAATTCAAACCCACCAGCTGCTCCATGGAAAGAAGATGAGGCAATCTGCTTCCATAAAGATACTGCCTTGGAAACTCAATAGGGGTTGCTTTGAGTTGGAATCGACTCAATGGCAGTGGGTTTGATTTTTGGTGATTTAATTTTGGGTGTTAATGATAATTTTCTTCTTTATTTTCCCCTCAATTTTTTATTGTGAAAAAAATTGCAAATATGCAGAAAGATACATCATTTGAAAGGCTACTGTTGTCAGGAACTTTACCTATAAAATACTTCAATGTCAATAGCCAAAAAATGAGGATAGTCTCTGATCTAATCATAAGGCTATTATCAAACCTGATTAAATTACTGATAATTCCATGATATCATCTAGACTATATTGAAAATTTGTATACTTGTCCCAAGTATGACTTATAGCTGATTTTTTTTTTGTTTTACAAACAGAGTCTCCTCTAGACTCATGCATCATGTACAGTAATGTCACTGTAGCCCCTTTCCATCTAGAATATTCCTCCCACAGTTTTCCATCCAGCTTTGATTTTGTGAAGAGTTGGATTTTAGAATCCTCATATTTGTGATTTGTCTGATAGTGTCTTTAGTATCATTTAACTTTGTCCTCTGTCTTCTCTATTTCTGTACCCTGGAAGTCAGATCCAGATACTTAATGATATTTAAATTAAATATGTTGGGGGAAGAAGAGTAGATAGTTGGAATCTTCCTGTTATATTTCATATTGCATCAGTTACATGACACATACTGTCAGGTGGTCCCACATTAGTGATGCTTGCTGGAAATGGTGACTGAAAGTACTGTTTTTCCCTTTGCAATCAGTAAATGATCTGTGATATTTTGGCCTCATACAAGAATCTTGTTTCCAACTATCATCTTATGTTTTTACCATCAATTGGTAATCATTGATGGAACCAATTAATTTACTAGGGAAAAATGATTTTCTATCCCTACTCTTTTTTTGTTTGTTTATTTGTTACTCTGGACATGAATTTTTATGTTAAAATCAATTACATATATATTTGGAAGATAGCTACTTTGCCAACCTACTGGAAGAGATCCATATTTGTGACCATTCCAAGAAAGCTGATCCAACAGAATGTGGAAATTATTGAACAATATCATTAATATCACACACAAGTAAAATATTGCTAAAAATAGTTTTAAAACACTTGCAGCATTACAAACCAAAACCAAACTCACTGCCATCAAGTCAGTTCTGGCTCAGAGCGACCCTCCTTGGGTTTCCTAGGTTGTATCTCCACGGAAGTAGATTGCCCCATCTTCCTTCCAAGGAAGGGTTTGAACTTCCAGCCTTCTGGTTAGCAGTCAAATGCCTTAGGCACTACGCCACCAGCTCTCCTTACATAGTCCACAAATTCAAGCTGCATTCATAAAAGGACGTAGGACAAGGGATATCATTGCTGATGTCAGATGAATCTTGGCTGAAAGCAAAAAATAGCAGAAAAAGGTTTACCTGCGTTTTATTGACTACACAAAGGCATTCAACTGTGGATCATAACAAATTAGGGTTAACATTGCAAAGAATGGTGTTATGGTTCTCTAGTGCTGCTGTAACAGACATAGCACAAAGGGATGGTTTTAACAAATACAGATTTATTTTCTTACTGTTTAGGAGGCTAAAAATCCAAGTTCAAAGTGCCAGCTGTAGGGGCTGTATAAAAGCCCCTCAACCTTGAGCTTCAACTCTGCCTCCTATTCCAGGCCCACTAGAGCTGGAGGCTTTTTCTGACTCATGCAGCTGCTGGCTGCTGATGTGTATCCCAAGATTAACAAGTAAAATGGCACAGTCCCAAGATTAGCAATCAACACAGCAGGCCACTAATTCAAGTCCAGGAACAATCCCAAGATTGGAAGGCAGTAAGGCAAGCCACTGAGATGAAGACTTAGCAAAATGCAGAATCCAGATGTGCCAAAAAAAAAAAAAAAACCTCAAGACCCTTCTCAAAGCATCTTATATACTGGAAGGAGTCCATATTCCCAAAGCAACTAATTAGCTGCTCACAGCAGATTCCACCATGGAGCTGGTAACACCACATTTAATCTCATTAGGAATAACTGCATCTAGCTTCTCAGTCACTCAAAACCACAGCTCAGCCATGTTGACACACAACCTTAACTACCACAAATGGGAATCCCAGAACACTTAATTGTGCTTATGAAGAACCTGTTCGTAGTCCAAGAGGCTATTGCTCAAACAGAGCGAAAGGATATAGTTTAAAATCAAGAAAGGTTTGTGTCATATTTGTATCTTTTCATCATACTTATTCAATCTGTATGTTGAGCAAATAATCTGAGGAACTGGACTTTATGAAGAAGAATGCAGCATCAGGATTGGAGGAAGACTCATTAACAACCTGAGATATGCAGGTGACACAACCTTGCTTGCTGAAAGTGAAGCAGCTTTGAAGCATTTACTGATAAAGATCAAAGACCACAGTCTTCAGTATGGCTTACATCTAAATATAAAGAAGGTAAAATCATCACAACTGGACCAATAAGCAAAATCATGATAAATGGGAAAAAGATTGAAGTTGTCAAAGATTTCATTTTACTTGGACCCACAATCAACATCTATGGAAGTAGCAGTCAAGAAATCAACTGTCATATTGCACTGGGAAAATCTGCAAAAGACCTCTTTAAAGCAAAGATGTCACTTTGAGGACTAAGGTGTGCCTGACCCAAAACATGGCATTTTCAATTGCCTCATGTGTGTAAAAGCTGGACAGTGAATATGGAAGACTGAAGAGGAGTTGATGCCTTTGAATTGTGGTGTTGGCAAAGAATACTGAAAATACCTTGGACGGCCAGAAGAAAGAACAGATCTGCCTGGAAGAAGAGCAATCGGAATACTTCTTGGAAGCAAGAATGGCCATCTGCATATACACACTGCCATGGAGTTGGATCCAATTCATAGCGACCCCTCCTTGGGTTTCCGAAGCAGTATCATTATGGAAGCAGATTGCCTAACCTTCCTTCCGAGGAGTGGCTGATGGGTTTGAACCACCAGCCTCCTGGTTAGCAGTCAACATACATATAGTAGGTTGTTAATGAGTCTTCCTCCACTCCTGATGCCACTTTCTTCTACACAAAGTCCAGCTTCTCAGATTATTTGCCAGCATACAGATTAAATATTTATGGTGAAAGATGTTACTGACTTATAGACATGCAAAAACTGGACAGTGAAGAAGAAAGCAAAAGAAATAATGCCTTTGAATTATGGTGTTGGTGAACAATATTGAGTCTACCATGGACTGCCAGAAGAATGAACAAATCTTGGAAAAATTAAAATGGGAATGCTCCTTAGAAGGGAGAATAGCCAGACTTCATCTTTCATACTTTGGTCACTTTATCAGGAAAGACCAGTCCCTGGAGAATGATAGCATGGTTGGTAAAGTAGGGGGCCAGCAAAAAATGGGAAGACCCTCAACAAGATGGATTGACCCAGTGGCTGCAGCAATGAGCCCATGCATAGTAATGATTGTGAGGATGGTGCAGGTCCAGACCGTGCTTCAATCTGTTGTATGTAGAATCACCATGAGTGGAAACTGACTCAAAAGCACCTAACAACAAAACTGGATTCTTTTAGATGCTTAAATTATTCTTACTTTGGCCAGTTGGAGCTTCTTCAAACTCACTCCTAATTCTTTGGATGTGACCATTGGTCTTTAGTCTTTCCAGCACAGAGTGCCACACATTACCTTGTGTTTTTCCCAAATCAAACCTAGAATCCTCATTTTTCCAAGAAAATCTGGTTCCATTTTATGGAGAATGATATTTAGGACCAAGGGTCTGAGCATTCTGTATGTTCATTGCTATAGAAGGGCTTTTCAGTGGACAGAGCAAATAAATATATTTTAAAATCATAACTTCATGTGAATAATTTCAGTTCAGTTGGAATTTTACAGTTTTTCTTAACTTTTTTTTTTTTTTTTTAGGATTTGGGTGAAGATTTACAGAGTAAATTCACTTTCCATACAGCAGTTCACATATACTTTGTCTCATGTCA
>NW_006921688.1:9346118-9355659 GCF_000298275.1 Orycteropus afer afer | reverse complement strand
AGATTATCTTCTGTGTCTGTGTTAATTGGTTTCCCTTTTCTTTGTTGAAGAGGGTCTGTGCAATCCTTCTGCCTAGTCCGCCATCTTGCCGGAACCAGTTTTTCTTAACTTTTACTTTTTATTCTACCACTTTCATATTAATAATAATACATTTCCTTTTTTTTAACCTGTTCTATTATCCTATGTGTATATATCATAGTTGCACAATGACATCATCAATATTTTCTGCTAGCAGAAAATATACTGAGTGAAGTTTAAGGTGTCTTTGCTTTGATCCCACCAAGAATGCAAAGTCAGTGATATTGCTATTTGCCATCAAGATGATTGTAACTTATGGTGACCCCATGTATTACAAAGTAGAATTGCTCTATGGGGTTTTCTTGGCTGTAAACAGAAGCAGGTTACCAGGTCTTTCTTCTGTGGTACCACTTGCTAAGTTCAACCACCAGCCTTTAGGTTAACACTTGCACACAGACCATTTGTGCCACGTAGGGACCTTACAGTGGTTAAAAATTACTTGGACAAATTCTGTGCACAAGATATAGCATTAATATAACCATTAGGTATATTTGTGTGTTTGTGTTCAATTTTAGAAGTTTTATTTTATTTTTTAAATACGCAAAAGATGGTTGAAAAGTCAAAACTATGTGAAAAGTTCTGTTCTAAAAAATCTGCCTTCCATTTGTTCTTGTTCTTTCCACTTCACTCCTATCCAACCACTATAGGCAACCCGTCATTATCTGGTTTCTTCTCTATGTGTGTGTGTGTGTTTTTTTTTTTTTTCAAATAAGCTGAATATAGATGTGTGTATATATGTGTGTGTGTGTGTGTGTGCATACATTTCTAGAGTGAGAAAGAGAGTCCTTGGGTAGTACAAACAATTGAGGCACTTGGCTGCAGGTTGGAGCTTCAAGTCCTCCCACAGGCATCTCGGAAGAAAGGCCTGGTGACTGACTCCTGACAGACAGATCTGCTCTGACAAACATGGTCTCTATGAATTGGAATCTACTCAGTGGCACCTGGTCTTTTTGTTGTATGTATGTACATGTATCTGGAAAATATCTGGAGTATACATATTAGAAGGAGCTCTGGTAGCATAGTGCCTAAGGCACTGACTGCTAACCAGAAGGCTGGCGGTTCAAACCCACCAGCCACTCCTTGGAAGGAAGATGGGGCAATCTACTTCCATAGTGATACTGCCTCAGAAACCCAAGGAGAGGTCACTGTGAGTCGGGTCTGACTTGACAGGATGCAACAACAACAACAACATACATATTAGAGTGTAAAATTAATGTTTTCATCCAAATTAAACTCTTTCCAAAAGGCTGTTCATTTCTCCCAAAACCATTAAATATTCCTTTCATTTTTATTTTTTCTCTGTAAATATTATCGGTGTTGAACTAAGTTTACCTGTAAATGACAAATGAAAATGGACTTTTGTTTGATAATGAATCCAATTATATTCGGTTTATTTAAAGGTACTTACCTAGTGCCTAAGGCATTTGGCTGCTAACCAGAAGGTTAGCAGTTCAAACCCACCAGCCACACTGTGGAAGGAAACGCACTGCCATCGAGTCGAACCCGACTCATAGTGATCCCTCATTCGGTTTCTGAGGCAGTATCACTAGGGAAGTAGATTGCCCAACTTTCCTTCGGAGGAGTTGCTGGTGGGTTTGAACCTCCAGCCATCTGGTTAGCAGTCAGGTGCCTTAAGCACTATGCTACCAGAGCTCCTACCTGGAAGGAAGACTGGGAAATCTACTTACATAAAGATTTACTGCCTCAGAACCCCAAAGGGGGTCCCTATGGGTCAGAATCGACTCTATGGCAGTGAGTTTTTTTTCCCCACCTAATTTGATCTAAACCAAAAAAAAAAAACCCTCACTGCTGTCAAGTTGATTTGACTCATAGTGACCCCTCCTTGAGTTTTCAAGGTGGTATATCTATGGAAGTAGATTGCCCAGTCTTCCTTCTGAGGAGTATCTGGTGGATTTGAGCCACCAGCCTTCCGGTTAGCACTCAAATGCCTTAGGCACTACACCACCAGAGCTCCCTAATTTGATCTAGATAAATGATTTTTAAATACACAGATTAAATGAAACATATTAACTCATTTATATATATATTTTGAGTGTTATGGATTGAACTGTGTCCCCAAAAATATATGATAGAAGTCCTAACCTCTGTGCTTGTGGTTATAATCCCATTTAGAAATGGGTTGTCTTTATTATGTTAATGAAACAAGATTAGTGTAGTCTGTATCTTGAGCCAGTCTCTTTGGAAATATAAAAGAGATTAAACACAAGCTGGCAAAGCAAAGATGCCAAGCCACATGAAAATCACCCAGGAGTAAAAGCTAAAAGGGGTAGTGACTTTCCTCAAGAGCCAACAGAGGAAGCCTTTCCCTAGAGCTGGCACCTTGAATTCTGTTGTTGTTATTAGGTGTCACCAAGTTAGCTTCAATTCACAGCGACCCTCCATACAACAAAACAAAGCACTGCCTGCTCCTGTGCCATCCGCACAATCCCTGCCATGCTGAGTCCCCTGTTGCAGCCCCTGTGTCAGTCCATCTTGTTGGGGGCCTTCTCTTCTCTCTCTGACCCTCCACTCTACCAAGCATGATATCCCTCTCCAGGGACTGGTCCCTTTTGACAACATGACTGAAGTAGGTGAGAGGAAATCTGACCATCTCCCTTTCAAGAAGCATTCCAGCTGTAACCTCTTCTGAGATAGATTTGTTCATTCTTCTGGCAGTCCATGGTATCTTCAGTATTCTTTGCCAACAGCACAATTCAAAGGTATCAATTCTTCTTTGGCCTTCCTAATTCATTGTCCTGTTTTCACATGCGTATGAGGAGATTGAAAATAGCATGGCTTGGGTTAGGCACACCTTCGTCTTCAAAGTGACATCTTTACTTTTCAACACTGTAAATAGGTCTTTGCAGCAGATTTGTCCAGTGCAATATGATGTATGATTTCTTGACTGCTGCTTCCATGAGCATTGATTGTGGTGTTGATTGTTGTACCACAGTATGACAAACTGACAGACAAGTGTTGGTTGGGCTTCTAGAGTCCTGAAATTTGGAAATTGGTAAATTATGAAATGGAATGCTTAAAGATGTATATCCTAAGCATCAGTGAGCTGGAATGAACTGGTATTGGCCATTTTTCAATAGCACAGTCATATGGTCTATTATGGCAGGAATGACAAATTGAAGAGGAATGGTGTCACATTCATTGTCAAAAAAATTTTTTTTTTTGCCAAGATTTATCCTGATGTGCAGTGCTGTCAGTCACAGAATAATATCCATAAACCTACAGGAAAAATCTGTTAATACTACTATTATTCAAATTTATGTACCAAGCACTAAGCCAAAGATGAAGAAACTGAAGATTTTTACCAACTTCTGCAGTCTGAAATTGACCAAACATGCAAACAAGCAAGATACATTGATAATTACTGGTGATTTGAATGAAAAAGTTGGAAACAAAGAAGCACTAGTAGTTGGAAAATATGGCCTTGGTATTAGAAATGATGCCAAAGATCATATGATAGAATTTTGCAAGACCAAGACTTATTCATTGCAAATAACTTTTTTCAATAGCATAAATGGTGATCGTACACATGGACCTCACCAGATGGAATATACAGGAATCAAATTGACTTCATCTGTGGAAAGAAACTGTGGAGGAGCTCAGTTTCATCAATCAGAACAAGGCCAGGGCTGCACTGTGGGACACACCACCAATTGCTCATATGTAAGTTCGTATGATCAGCTTCAGGTCAAAGCTAAAGGAAATTAAAACAAATTCACAAAAACCAAAATATGACTTTGAGCATATCCTATCTGAATTTCTAGTACTACATCTAGATTCACTGCTATTCATAAGGTTTTCACTGGCCAATTCTTTGAGAAGTGGATGGCTCCTTCCTTCTTCCAAGTTTGTCTTAATATGAAAGGTCAGCTGAAACCTGTCCAACATGGGTAACCCTGCTGGTATTTAAAATACGAGTAGCATAGTCTCCAGCCTCACAGCAACACGTAAGCCACTACAGTATGACAAACTGACAGACAAGTGAATTAGACACCATCTGAAGAATAATTTGATGCATTGAAAACCAATGACCAAAAATCATATGAGATGTGGGATGACGTCAAGGACATCATACCTGAAGAGAGCAAAAAGTTGTGAAAAAGACCAACATGAATATCAGAAAAGAGTTTGAAACTTGCTCTTGAATGGAGACTAAATAAAGTGAATGGAAGAAATGATGAATTAAAAGAGTGGAACAGAAGATTTCAAAGGGCAGCACAAGAAGATAAAGTCAAGTATAATGATGAAATGTGAAAAGATTTGTAGTTAGAAAATCAAAAGGTAAGAACACATGCAGCATTTCTCAGGCAGAAAGAACTGAAGTAAAAATTTAAGCCTTGAGTTCCAGTATGGAAAGATTCTACAGATGAAATATTGAATGATGCAAGAAGCATCAAAAGGAGATGGAAGGAATAAATAGAATCACTGTAACAAAAAGATTGTTCAACATTCAGCCATTTCAGGAGGTAGCATATGATCAAGAACCAATGGTATGAAAGGAAGAAGTCCAAGGTGCACTGAAGGAATTAGTGAAAAAGAAGACTCCAGTAATTGACACACTAAGATGTTTCAAAAAAATGGATGCAACTCTGGAAGCACTCACTCATTTATGTCAAGAAATTTGGAAAACAGCCACCTGGCCAACTGACTGGAAGAGATCCATATTTGTGCCCATTTCAAAGAAAGGAGATCCAACAGAAGTTGGAAATTGTCAAATAGTATTAATATCACACACAAGTAAAATTTTGAAGATAATTTTTTTTAAAAAAAATTGCAGCAGTACATAGGGAACTGCCAGATTTTTGAGCTGGATTGAGAAGAGGACACGAATGAGGGATATCATTCCTGATGTCAGATGGCTGTTGGCTAAGTGCAAAAAATACCAGAAAGTCATTATTGTAAAAAGTCAAGGAAAGGTTTATATGTGGAAGAGAACTTTCTTTATTGGTTACCAGAGGTGGGAGGGGAGGGCAGGGAACACTGAAAAAAAAAAAAAAAAGGCATTGATCCATGTCACTTTAGTTTTGTGTATTTCACTGTACATAAATTATATTTCAATGAAATGCATTTTAAAAAAAATAGGTACATGAGGGTTGTTGTAATGAAATGGAGTAGCATCTGGTATGTTGTTGGTCACACGGATGCCTCCACCTAACTACTTAAGTTTCCAATTTATCTTAAAATCCATAATCACAGGAGGTGGAAAAATGGAGAAGGGAAAGGAGCTATGGCTGGACTCAGATTAAAGGAATAATAGGAAAGTGAAGGACCCCAGATGAGACCTGTGTAGGCAGATCTCAATAATCAACTCTATAATTATTTGGATGTCTCACAGAATGTAGATAAAGCACTTAGTGACAGCCTTAAATTCAATGTATACTTTGTTGTTTTAATCATTCTATCACATGTTGTTGTTGATAGTGTCGGGACATTGCTCACAAAGCCAAGGTCATGAGTATAATAGGTTTTTATGCCAAATATTAGAGTCACTCTTGGTCTTAGATGATACCTCTCAGTTTGGCAACTTTAAATAAAGGCAGAAATAAATGAAGACATTAGGTTTTTGGTTAAAAAAAAAAAAAACGGAAAGTTCTTTACCTGTGTTTCATTGACTACACAAAGGGATTCAACCACATGGATCATAACAAATTACAGATAACATTGCCTGTAATGTGGATTTCATTGTTAAACATAATTGTGCTCATGAGGAACCTATATATAGACCAAGAGGCAGTCGTTTGAAGAGAACAGGGGGATGCTGTGTGGTTTAAAATCAGGAAAGGTGTGTGTCAGGGTTGTATCCTTTCACCATACATATTCAATCTGTAGGCTGAGCAAATTATCTGAGAAGGTGGACCATAGGAAGAGAAACACACAAGTAAAATTGTATGAGGATTAGAGGAAGACTAATTAACAACCTGTGATATGCAGATGACACAACTTTGCTTGCTGAAAGTGAAGAAGACTTGAAGCACTAACTGATGAAGTTCAAAAACTACAGCATTCAGTATGGATTACACTTCAATATAAAGAAAAGAAAATTCCTCACAACTGGACCAATAAGTAACATCATGATAAATGGAGAAAAGATTGAAGATGTCAAGGATTTCATTTTACTCGGATCCACAATCAACACCCATGGAAAGAATGGGCAGTCAAGAACATTGAGTAAATCTGCTGAGTACATATGAAACCTAGACAATGAACAGGGAAGACACAGAAGAATTGGTGCATTTAAATTATGGTGTTGGCAAAGAATATTGAATATACCATGGAGCTCTGGTGGTGCAGTACCTAAGGCAACTGACTGCTAACCAGAAGGTTGGTGGTTCAAACCCACCAGCCACTCCGTGGAAGAAAGACTGGGTAATCTACTTCTGTAAAGATTTACCACCTCGGAAACCCAATGGGCATCACTATGAGTTGAAATCGACTTGATGACAGTGGGTCTGGTATTTTGGTTTGCCAAATGAAAGAATAAATCTGTCTTGGAAGAGGTACAGCCAGAATGCTCCTTAGAAGAAATAATGGCCAGACTTCACTTCTTATACTTTGTTATGTTAACATAAAGGACCATCCTTGGAGAAGGATATCATGATTGGTAAAATAGAGGCTCAGTGAAAAAGAAGAATACCTTCAGTGAGATGGATTGACACAGTGGCTGCAACAATGAGCTCAAGCATAGCAACTCTTAGAAGAGTAACAGCACTGGGCAGTTTTTCATTTTGTTGTCCATGAGTTCACTATGAGTCAGAACTGACCCCAAGGTACTTAACAACAACAGCAGCAGCCCCCTACACTGCGAGGAAATAAATTTCTGTTTGTTAAAGCCATCCACTTCTGGTGTTTCTGTTATAGCAGCACTAGAATGAACTAAGACAGAATTTGGTACCAGAAGAGTGGGGCGCTGCTCTAACAGAAACCTAAAATTGGAAGCCGTTTTGGAATTGTGTAATGTGTGGAGGCTGGAAGAGTTTTAAGATGCCTCATAGTAAAAGCCCTGTTTGCCTTGAAGATACTGTTGATAGAATTATGGACATCAAAGGTGCTTCTGATGAGGGCTCAGAAGAAAGTGAGGAGAGCTTTAGAGAATACATATGGCACCAGCAAAGAATGTTAGTAGAAATGTGGGTGCTAAATGTGTTTCTGGTAAGACTTTAAAAGAGAATGATAAACATGTGATTGGGCAATGGAAGATGTGTATTCTTTATGCAGGGGCAAAGAACTTATATGAAATATGTTCAAATGTTTTGTGGAAGGTAGAACTTGTAAATGATGCACTTGGATATTCAGCTGATGAGGTTTCTAAGCAAGACCGTAATGGAGTAAGGGTACTTGGTTTCTTCTTGCTGCCTATAGTAAAATGCAAGAGGAAAGAGATGGGCTTAAAACTATGCAAATTGAAAACAAAACTTAAAACTTTGAAAAGTGTTATACAAACTAGGGACACATGTCCTAGAATTTTCGCCAATCTTTTGTTAAAGTCATTAGGCCTGACTGATGGATCTAACCCTCTACTGTAGCAGAAAACCTATAAGCTTAGACTGAAGGGGACAGAGAAAGAATGAAAGGAAAGAATGCTGTCTGCCTTTTGGAATTCTACAGGCAGCTCTGGTAGTGTAGTGCCTAAGGCACTTGACTGCTAACCAGAAGGCTGGCAGTTCAAACCCACCAGCCACTCCTCGGAGAGAAGATGGGGCAATCTACTTCCGTAGTGATTGATACTGCCTCAGAAACCCAAGGAGGGGTCGCTATGAGTTGGGTCCAACTCGACAGCACATAACAACAACAACAACAGGCAAGAAACAGGAAGAAGGAGCTATGTCTGTTGTCCTTCAAGAAGAAAAAAGGACCGTCCCTGGAGCAGCTTGAAGATCAGCAAAACTGTTGGAAGGAGCATGGGAGACTGAGGGGATGGGGCTGCCATGTCAAGGGGCGGAAGGCCTGTAGGGGCTGAGGGGGTAGGGTGGCCACTCAGATGGACTAGGAGAATGGGGCCACCAAGAGCAAAGGGAGCAATGTTGTCATCCCATTGGGCCTGTAGGGTGGGGCTGCAGCCAAGGGCCCAGAGTCTCCACCCAGAATCCAACGAACACAGCCAACACCCAGAGTCTGGAAGGCAGGGTCATTGCCCACATGTCTCAGGGAACAGCAGATTTTTTTTCAAGCCTTGAGAACTAGTGTAATGACTTGCTTGGTTCCTGTTGTCCCTTCTTCTCCTCCAATTTCTCCCTTTTGTAATGGAAATGTATAGCTTGTGTCTGTTCTACTGTTTAGTTTGGAAACAGATAGTTTATAGCATAGATTATTGTATTTTGGGTACAAATTTACAGAGCAGAATTTGTTTTACATTCAACAGTTCATGTACATTTGGTTTCACGCCCCGATTACCATCCCCAGCCCTAACCCTCCCTTCCTTGTGACACCCCCACCCCTGTGACCTTCTTAACTATGCACCCCTTTCTGTCCAGCTTTCCCTCCATATGAATAGTGACCCTCTGATGCCCCATGGCCAATTGCTCCAAGAGCTGCATCTCTGTAGAGGAGGTGGGTACATTGCCCTGGGTTGGGTGTTCCGCACTGAAGTCTTTCTACTGTTGGGCTGAGAGCCAGTCCTTGAGAGTGAGTCTTATCCCAGGCCCAAAGTGTATTCCAGAGCCATATTATTGGGGGTCTCACAAGACTCTGTCTGACCAGCAATTCTGGTCATTATTGTGTTTTTTAATTTTGTTCCACATTTTTCCTCCCACTTTATCCAGGATCTCCAGTTTTGATTCCTTCTGGAGTAGTTGGCCTTGGTCACTGGGCACAATCTAGTTCTTCTGGTCTTGAGGTCTATCGTATCCTTGGACTAATTGTTTCCAAATGCCCTTGATTTTCTTCACTCTTCTCTTCAGAAGAGAAGAGACCATTAGCTGCATCTTAGATAAATAAAAAAAAAAAAATACACTGACGTCAAGTGGAATCCGTCTCATAGTGATCCCTCCTTGGGTTTCCGAGGCAGTATCACTACAGAAGTAGATTGCCCAACCTCCCTTCCGAGGAGTGGCTGGTGGGTTTGAACTGCCAGCCTTCTGGTTAGTAGTCAAATGCCTTAGGCACTATGCCACCAGAGCTCCCATCTTAGATGGCTGCTCGAAAACTTTTAAGACCCCAGTCACTACCACCAAAGTAGGTTGTGGAACAAGACTTTTATGTATTATGTTCTGCCAATTGAGTCTGGTCCTCAGTTGGCAGGTCTGGTGGTTCTCTCTCCCAAGGTGTTTGGCTGTCTCTGAGGGATTGCTCCATGTCTGTCTTCTGTTGCTTCTGTAATGATTGTGGGTTTTTTTTTTTTCCTATCACTAGTATCTGGTAGCATAGTGCCTAAGGCACTTGACTGCTCACCAGAAGGCTGGCGGTTCAAACCCACCAGCCGCTCCTCGGAAGGAAGGTTGGGCAATCC
>NW_006921688.1:9329128-9345978 GCF_000298275.1 Orycteropus afer afer | reverse complement strand
GCCGTAGAGTCGGCCCCAACTCATAGCGACCCCTCCTTGGGTTTCCGAGGCAGTATCACTACGGAAGTAGGATTGCCCAACCTTCCTTCCGAGGAGCGGCTGGTGGGTTTGAACCGCCAGCCTTCTGGTGAGCAGTCAAGTGCCTTAGGCACTATGCTACCAGAGCTCTTCAGCTAAATCTATCACTGGTCTAGGGTACATTCCTGTTCGTTGACCCCCATCTGATCTTCTCAGTTGGTTATGCTTTTATCTGTAGCCTGGTGTTTGGTGTTAGTGGTAATGCAGTATTGTGCATATACTGGTATTAGCCTCTATTGTCTATATCTTATGTGCACATTTCAGTGTCCTCCTTTTCCCCAATCTTATCATGCTGGATTCTTTCCATACTGTCCCCCCCTTACCCAACTCAGCATGTGGCCCCCGACTAGTCTGAAATATTCCCTCCCATCCCCGGTAACCTACAAAGTGACTTCCCTTTCCTAAGCAAATCCTTCCTTGACTTTTTACAGTAATGGGCTCATACAATATTTGTCCTTTTGCAGTAGACTTATTTCACTCAGCATAATGTCCTCCAGATTCATCCACATTGTGAGATGATTCACATATTCTTCATTATTCTTTAATGTAGTATAATATTGCATTGTGTGAATGCACTATAATTTGGTTATCCATTCATGTGTTGATGGACATTTAAGTGGTTTCCATCTCTTGGCTGTGGTGAATTGTGTTGCGATGAACATGAGTGTGTATGCATCTGTTCATGTCCTGCCTCTTAACTCTTTAGGATATATTCCTACTAATAGAATTGCTGGTTCAAATGATATTTCTATTTTCACTTTTCTAAGGAAACACCATACCATTTTACACAATGGTTGTACCATTTTACCATCCCACCAGCAGTGTACTAGGGTTCCAATTTCTCTACAGCCACCAGCATTTGTTATTTCCTGTCTTGTGCAACTTTGCTATTATTACTGGGGTGAGATGATATCTCATCATTGTTTTGATTTGCATCTCTCTAATACCTAATGATCGGGAGCATTTCCTCGTGAGTTTGTTGGCTGCCAGCATATCATTCTTATTGAAGTGTCTATTCATGTCCTTTGCCCATTTTTGAAGTGGATTATTTGTCTTTTTGGCATTGAAGTATTGAAGTTTACTATAAATTTTGGAGCTAAGTCCTATGTCAGATATGTCATAGGCAAATGTGTAGGTTCTCCCAATGTGTAGGTTCTCTTTTTACCCTTTTAGAAAAATATTTCAATCACATAAGAATTTAATTTTTAAAAGGTCCCAGTCATCTAGCTTCTCTTCCACCACCTGTACATTCTGGGTTATACTAGATTGTCTATTTATGCCATAAATTAAGGCCCCTAGATTTGGCCCTATTTTACCTTTGATGAGCTTTATAGTATTGGGTTTTACATTTAAGTGTTTGATCCAAATTGAGTTTGTTTTTGTGTATGTGGTGAGGTATGAGTCTTGTTTCATTTTTCTGCAAGCGGATATCCAATTTTGCCAGCACTATTTGTTAAAGAGGCTATCTGTCCCCCATTTAATGGGTTTTGGTCCTTTATCAAAGATCAGCTGTCCATAGATGGATGGGTCTATTTCTGGGTTTTTGATTCTGTTCCATTGGTCTATCTGTCTATAATTGTACCAATACCATGCTGTTTTAACTACTGTGGCTGTGTGGTAGGTTTTGAGCTCTGAGAGTGTGAGACCTCCCACTTTGTTTTTCTTCTTCAGTAGTGCTTTCTTATCTTTCCATATGAAGTTAGTAATTGTTTTTTCCATATTATTAAAAAATATTGATGGTATTTGGATAGGGGTTGCATTAAATGTGTAGATTTCTTTGGGTACTATTGACATTTTCATAATATGCAGTCTTTCTATCCATGAACAAGGCAGGTTCTTCCATTTATGTCGATCTTTTGTAGTTTCTTGTAGTAGTGTTTTAGTTTTTTTCATGTAAGTCTTTTGTGTCTCTGGTAAGATTTATTCCTAGATGTTTTATCTTTTTGGTAGCTATTGTAAATGGTATTGTTTTCCTTACTTCCTTTTCAGAGGCCTCTTTTGTTGGTGTAGAGGAATCCAACTGATTTTTATGTGTTGACTTGTATCCTGCTACTTTGCTGAATCTATTAGTGACAGTAGTTTTTTTGGTGAGTTTCTTAGGTTTTCTATGTATAGAATCATGTCATCCACAAATAGAGATAGTTTTACTTTCTCTTTGCCAATTTGGATGCCTTGTATTTCTCTTTCTTGCCTTATTGCCCTGGCTAGGACTTCCAATGCAATGTCAAATAGAGAAGTGGTGATAGGGGGCATCCTTGCCTGGTTCCTGTTGGCAAGAGGAATGCTTGGAGTCTTTATCCCTTGAAAATAATGTTGCCCATTGGCTTTGCATATATTACCTTTATTATGTTGAGGAATTTCCCTTCTGTGCCTATTTTGCTGAGGGTTCTGAACAGCAACAAGTGTTGGATTTTATCAAATGCCTTTTCTGCATTGATTGATACGGTCATATGGTTTTTTTCTTTTGTTTATGTGGTGAAATAACTGAGGAAAACAATTAAGCCTCAAGTTGCAATGTTGTAACATTCTATGGAAAAAAATATTGAATGTTGTAGGAATTATCAAAAGAAGATGGAAGGAATAGACAGAATCACTGTACCAAAAAGAATTGGTTGATGATGATCATCCATTTCAGGAGGTGGCATATGATCAAGAACCAATGGTACTGAAGGAAGAAATTAAAGCTGTACTGATGGAATTGAAAAAGAACAGGGCTCCAGAAATTGATGGAATACCCACTGAGGTGTTTCAATGAATGAATGCCCCACTGGAGACACTCACTCAGTTATGCCAAGAGATTTGGAAGACAGCTAGCTGACCAATTGACTGGAAGAGATCCATATTTGTAGCCATTCCAAAGAAAGATGATACCACAGAATGTGGAAATTATAGAACAAAATCATTAATATCACATTGCAAGTAAAATCTTACTGAAGATAATTCAAAAATGGTTACAGCAGTTTATTGACAGAGGGCTGCCAGAAATGCAAGCTGGATTCAGAAGAGGATGTGGAACAAAGGATATC
Organism: Orycteropus afer afer; assembly: GCF_000298275.1. Taxonomy (NCBI): domain Eukaryota; kingdom Metazoa; phylum Chordata; class Mammalia; order Tubulidentata; family Orycteropodidae; genus Orycteropus; species Orycteropus afer. Next base: position 9,342,874 of record NW_006921688.1, on the reverse strand, counting down.
ATTGCTGATGTCAGATGGATCTTAGCTGAAACCAAAGAATACCAGAAAGATGTTTACTTATGTTTTCTTGACTATGCAAAAAGCATTTGATTATGTAGATCATAACAAATTACGGATAACATTGAGAAGAATGGGCATTCCAGAACACTTGATTGTACTCATGAGGATCCTGTATATAGATCAGGAGGCTGTTGTTCAAACAGAACAAGGGGATACTACATGGTTCAGAATCAAGAAGGGAGAGCATCAAGGTTGTATCCTTTCACCATACTTATTCAACTTGTATGCTGAGCAAATAATCCAAGAAGCTCGATTATATGAAGAAGAATGTGACACCAGGATTGGAGAAGACTCATTAATAACATGCAATACACAGATGACACAACTTTGCTTACTGAAAGTGAAGATGACTTGAAGCACTTACTGATGAAAATTAAAGACTACAGTCTGCAATATGGATTACATGTCACTATAAAGAAAACAAAAATCCTCACAACTGGTCCAATAAATAACGTCATGGTGTATGGAGAAAAGATTGAAGTTATCAAGGATTTCATATTACTTGGTTCTACAATTAGCACCAATGGAAGCAGCAGTCAAGACATCAGACAACATATTGCATTGAGCAAATCTGCTGCAAAACACCTCTTTCAAGTGATGAAGAAAGATGTCTCCTTGAGGACTAATGTGCACCTGACCCAAGCCATGGTATTTTCAATCCCCTCTTATGCATGTGAGAGCTGGACAATGAATAAGGATGACCAAAGAAGAGTTGATGCTTTTGAGTTGTAGTGTTGGAGAAAAATGCTAAGAGTGCCATGGTCTGCTAAAAGGACTAACACCTCTGTCATGGAAGAAGTGCAGCTGGAATGCTCCTTGGAAGCAAGAATGGCTAGACTTCGCCTCACCTACTTTGGTCATAGTGTCAGAAGGAACCAGTCCCTAGAGAAGGATATCATGCCTGGTAAAGTGGAGGGTCAACAAAGAAGGGGAAGGCCCTCAGTGAGATGGACAGACACAGTGGCTGCAATGATGGGCTCAGGTATACCAAGGATCATGTGGCTGGCACAAGACCAGGAAGTGTTTTGTTCTGCTGTACATAGGGTCACTATGAGTTGGAGATGACTCAGCAACACCTAACAACAACAACCACCTGTGGTGGATTATGTTGATTATTTTTCTGATGTTGAACCATCTTGCATACCAGGTATGAATCCCACTTGAATACATATAATATATATGAATACATATAATATATATGAATACATATAATATGTATTATATTTTTGATATGTTGTTGGATTCTATTGGCTAGGATTTTGCTGAAGATTTTTGTGTTTATATTCATGAGGGATATTGGTCCGTAGTTTTCCTTTTTAGTGGTGTCTTTTTCTGGTTTTGGTATCAGATTTATGCTTGCTTCATAAAATGAATTTGGAAGTATCCCATCTTTTTCTATGTTCTGTAATAGTTTGAGCAGTGTAGGTGTCAACTCTTCCTAGAATGTTTGGTAAAATTCTGCAGTGAAAGCCATCTGGGCCAGGACTTTTTCTTGTGGGAAGTTTTTTAACGACCTGCTCAATTTCTTCTGTTAAGACTCTGTTCAAATATTCTGTCTCCGACTGGGATAGTTTAGGTGGGTCTTGTGTTTCTAGAAGCGTGTCCATCTCTTCTATGTTCTCGAATCTGTAGGCGTAAGTCCTTCATAATATTCTGTCAATATCTTTTTTATTCAGTTGGTTCTATTGTGATGTCATGTTTTTGTTTATTATTCTTGTTATTTCCATCTTCTCTTTCTTTTCTTTTGTTAGATTTGCCAGTAGTTTGTCAATTTTGTTAATCTTTTCAAAGAACCAACTTCTTGTTTTGTTGATTTTCTCTATTGTTATTTTGTTTTCTGTTTCATTTATTTCTACTCTGACCTTTATTATTTCCTTACTTCTGGATACTCGGTTTCTTTTGTCACTCTTCTTCTAATTGTTGGACTTGTTGAGTTAGAATGTTGATTTTGTTTCTCTCCTCTTTGTTGCTGTGTGCAATTATTGCTATAAATTGACCTGAGTACTACTTTTGCTGTGTCCCATAGGTCTTGGTAAGATAGATCTTCATTCTCATTTGTTTCTAGGAATTTTTTTTCACAATTTATTTGTACTGCTATCTAGTAGTTTTTCAGCAGTGTATTAATCAACTTCCACATGTTTGGTATTTTTTCCTTGATCTTCCTGTTACTGATTTCTAACTTTATAGCATTGTGATCTAAGGAGATGCTTTGTAGTATTTTGGTGTTTTTTGTTTGTTTGTTTGTTTGTTTGTTTAATTTATTGAGGCTTGTTTTATGTTCTAACTGATGATCTATTCTGGAGAATGGTCTGTGTGTACTGGAGAAGAAGGTGAATTATGCTTTTGTTGATTGGGGTGCTCTGTATATGTCTATGGGGTTGAGCTGGTTGATTGTGTTGTTGAGTTCTTCTGTATCTTTGTTGAGGTTTTTTCTAATTCTTCTGTCCCCCCTTGAAAGTGGTATGTTAAAGTCTCCTACTAATATTGTAAAGTTGTCTGTTTTTCCTTTCAATTCAGTTAATATTTGCTTCACATATTTTAGAGCACTTTCATTGGGTATGTAGGTATTTATTATGATAATGTCTTCTTGGTCAATTGACCCTTTCAACATCATATAGTGTCCTTCTTTGTCCCTTATGATGTTTTGCACCTTGAAGCCTATTTTATCAGAAATTAATATTGCCATTCCTGCTCATTTTTAGTTACCATTAGCTTGGTATATTTTTTCCACTCCTTAATTTTTAATTTGTTTTTTATCTTTTTGTCTAAGGTGCATATCTTGTAGGCAGCATATCGATGGGTCTTCTTTTCTTATCTAATCTGCTACTCTCTTTCTCTTGACTGGTGCATTTAGTTCATTCATATTGAGTGTAATCAGTGATGGATACGAATTTATTCTTGTCATTATATTGTGTTTGTGTGTGTGCGTGTGTTGGTGGTGACTTCCTTGATCCAAATACTTTTCTGTGCTTTCTTCTCTTTTCTTTTTTGTTGTTGGTTTTGTGCTTACTCTGCCCATATGTTTTCCTTCTTTCTGGGTTTGCTTAGGGGGATCTTACTATTCTCTGTAGTTACCATGGAGTGAATTCTTGTCTCTTTAATTTTGAAACAGTCTGTTCTATAAGGAAATTGTCTTGTCGTCCTCTCCATTTGGAAGCTTTGTAAGTAGAACTTTTATTCCCTCTATTTGCTTTATTGCTGGTGTCATCTGCAGATTGACTCCTTTGGTTCTTTGTGTACAGTGTTTTATGAGCTTATTTTGAGCATCTATTTCTGATTTGGTTTTTAAGTGTTGATGGTAACTGTCCTAATTTTAATTTGTTGTACTCTGTTGTGGGTTCTCTATGAAAAAGACTTCCTTAAGCATTTTTTGTAGGGTTTGTCTGGTTTTCACAGAATCCCTTAATTTCTGTTTATCTGAGGATACCTTGATTTCACCCTCATATTTGATGGACAGTTTGGATATCGAATTCTTGGTTGGAACTTCTTTTCCTTCAGTGTTTTATATACGCCACCCCCTTTGCCTTCTTCCTGGGAGCAGCAGAAGGTGGGTGTTTGTGTGCATGGAGTGAGCACCACAGGGACAGGCCGGGTAAGCTATCAGGGTAAGGAGACCAGGAAATTAGTGGAGCAGTTTGGAACACTAAGGATGACAAACTCATCTGTCAGTTTGTTGTACTGTGGTGGCTTGAGTGTTGCTGTGAGGTTGGAGGCTATGCCACTAGTGTTTCAGATGCCAGCAGGGTTGCCCATGGTGGACAGGTTTCAGCAGAGCTTCCAGATTAAGACAGATTCAGAAGAAGGAAGAGGCCATCTGCTTCTAAAAGAATTAGACAGTGAAAACCTTATGAATACAAGTGAAACACTGTTTGATATATGACTGGAAAACTTTATAAATAGCTCTGAAACATTGTCCAACATAGTGCCAGAAGATGAGCTCCTCAGGTCAGAAGGTACTCAAAATATGACTGGGAAGAGCTGCCTCCTCAGAGTAGAGCTGACCTTAATGACATGGATAGAGTAAAGCTTTCAGGTCCTCCATTTGCTGATGTGGCATGTTTCAAGATGAGAAGAAACAGCTGCAAATATCCATTAATAATCAGAGCATGGAATGTATGAAGTATGAATCTAGGAAAATTGGGAGTTGTCAGAAATGAAATGGAACACATAAACATCTATATCCTAGGCATTAGTGAGCTGAAATGGACTGGATTTTGCCATTTTGAATCAGTCAATCATGATCTACTATGACAGGAATAACAAATTGAAGAAGAATGGCATGGCATTCATCATTACAAAGAATGTATCCAGATATATCCTGAAGTGTACAGTGCTGTCAGTGATAGGATAATATCCATATGCCTACAAGGAAGACCAGTTGATAATACTATTATTCAAATTTGCACACTAACCACTAAAGCCAAAGATGAGGAAATTGAAGATTTTTACCAACTTCTACAGTCTGAAATTGACAAATCATGCAATCAAGATGTGTTAATTATCACTGGTGATTGGAATGCAAAAATTGGAAACAAATAAGTAGTTGGAAAATATGGCCTTGATGATAGAAATTATGCTAGAGATTGCATGATAGAATTTTATAAGACCAATGACTTATTCATCACAAATACGTTTTTCAACAAGATATGGCAGCTTTACACATGGACTTCACCAGATGGAGTACACAGGAATCAAACTGACTACATCTGTGAAAAGAGGTGATGGGGAATCTCCATATCTTCAGCCAAAACAAGGCCAGGAGCTGACTGTGGAACAGACCATCAACTGCTCATATGCAAGTTCAAGTTAAAGCTGAAGACAATGAAAAGAAGTCCACAAGAGCCAAAATATGACATTGATTCTATCCCTCCTAAATTTAAAGACCATCTAAAGAACAGACTTGATGTATTGAACACCAGTGACAGAAAACCAGAGGAATTGTGGGATGACATCAACAACATCATCCATGAAGAAAGCAAAAGGTCATTAAAAAGACAGGAAAGGAAGAAAAGACCAAAATGGACATCAGAAGAGAATCTGAAACTTCTCCTTGAGCAGAGAGTAGCTAAAACAAATGGAAGAATCTACAAGATAAAAGAGCTGAACAGAAGATTTCAAAAAGCTTGAGAAAAGAAAGTCAATTATTATAATGAAACGTGCAAAGACCTGGAGTTAGAAAACCAAAGGAAGAACACACTTGGCATTTCTCAAGATGAAAGAACTGAGGAAAATATTTAAGCCTCAAATTGCAATATTGAAAGATTCTATACACAATATATTGGATGATGCAGGAAATATCAAAAGAAGATGGATGGAGAGTCACAATACCACAGTACCACAATACCAAAAAGAATTAGTAGATGATCATCCATTTTTGGAGGTGGCATATGGTCAATAATCAGTGGCATTGAAGGAAGAAGTTGAAGCTGCACTGGAGGAATTGTTGAAAACAAGCCTCTGGGAATTGACAGGACACCCATTGAGATGTTTCAGCAAATGGATGCAGTGCTGGAGGCACTCACTTGGCTATGCCAAGAGATTTGAAAGACAGCTACCTGGCCAACTGACTGGAAGAGATCCATATTTGGACCCATTCAAAAGAAAGGTGATCCCACAGAATATGAAAATTATTGAACAATGTCACTGATATCACATGAAAGTAAAATCTTACTGAAGATAATTCAAAAGCGGTTGCAGCAATATATTGACAGAGAACTTCCAGAAATGCAAGCTGGATTCAGTAGGGGATGTGGAGTGATGGATATCATGGTTGATATCAGATGGATTTTTGCTGAAAGCAAATACCAGAAAGATGTTTACTTGTGTTTTATTCATTATGCAAGGGCATTCAACTGTGCAGCTAATAATGGATTGTGGAGAGCATTAAGAAGAATGGGAATTCCAGAACACTTAATTGTATTCATGAAAAACCTGTACATGGATCAGGAGACTGTCGTTCAAACAGAACAAGGGGATACTGCATGGTTTATCCTTTCACCATGCTTATTCAATCTGTATGCTGAGCAAATAATCCAAAAAGCTGGACTATGTGAAGAAGAACGTGGCATCAGTATTAGAGGAAGGCTAAGTAACAATGTTCAATACACAGATGATACAACTTTGCTTGCTGAAAGTAAGGGTGACTTAGACCACTTACTGATGAAGATTAAGGACTACAGTCTGCAGTACGAAAAACAAAATCCTCACAACTGAACCAATAAGCAGCATTATGATAGATGGAGAAAAGATTGAAGTTGTCAAAGATTTCACATTACTTTCTATTCAACATCAATGAAAGCAGCAGTCAAGACATCAGACAACATATTGCATTGGGCAAATCTTTTGCACAAGACCTCTTTCAAGTGCTGAAGAGCAAAGATATCTCCTTGAAGACTAAGAGTCCCTAACCTTAGCTATGGTATTTTCAGTTACCTCATATGCATGTGAGAGCTGGATAATGAGTAAGGAAGACTGAAGAAGAATTGATGCTTTTGAGTTGTGGTGTTGCTGAGGAATGCTGAAAGTACCATGGATTGCTAAAAGAACTAATAAATCTGTCCTGGAAGAAATGCAGCTGGAATGCTCCTTGGAAGCAAGAGTGTCCAGAGTTTGTCTCACCTACTTTGGTCATGTCAGAAGGGACCATTCTCTGGGGAAGGATATCATGAGTGGTAAAGTGGAGGGTCAATGAAAAAGGGGAAGGCCCTCAACAAGATGGATTGACATGGTGGCTGCAGCTGTTGGCTTAGGTATAGTAGAGATCATGAGGCTGGCACAGGACTACGCAGTGTTTCATTCTGTTTTCCCTAAGGTCACTATGAGTCAGAGATGATTCAGCAGCACATATCAACAACAATGGCATTGCCTTCCTGCCTGCATGGTTTCTGCTGAGTAATCAGAACTTAGCCTTATTGTTTGTCCATGGTAGGTGACATTTCTTTTTTCCCTGGCTGCTCACAAATTCTTTCTTTGTCTTTGGTTTGGAGAGTTTGATTATGATATGTCTTGGTGACTTTCTCTTGGGATCTGTCCTGTATGGAGTTCATTGAGCATCTTAGATATGTTTTCTTCCTTCATGATACGGGGGACATTTTCTGTTAGCAAATCTTTCACAATTTTCTTAGTGGGTTTTTTTTTTTTTTTTTTTGCCTCTTCCTGTTCTGGTATTCCAGTGAGGCATATGTTGTTTCTTTTCATGTCATCCCATAGGACTTATAAGTTCTCTTCATTTCTCTTAAATCTTTGTTGTGACTTTTTTTTTTTTTTTTTTCCCATACAAGGTGGCATCAAGGGATTATCTTCCATTTGTGAAACGCATCCTTCAGCCAGTTCTAATCTACTCTTTTGTCCTTCCACTGTGTTGTCTAACTCTGTAATTTTAGTGTTCATCTTCTGGATTTCTAACTGCTGTTTTTGTATGAGTTCTGATTGTGTATTTATCTTGTTATTTTGTTCTTAAATGGTTTTCCTCAATTCTTCTTGGGTACTGCCTGTATTCTCCTTGATTCTGTTTGTGGTTTCCTTGAGCTCTTGTATAGCTCCATATACATATCTTCTAAATTCCTTCTCAGAAAATTCTGTTGCCTGTTCTTCTGTGTTAGATAAGTCTTTAGCTTGGGGTTTTATTTCTATTTTCTAGTGCTGTTCCTTTATTTGATTTGAGGTTGTCTATTGTTTCCTAGACATTTTGTGTTTGTTGTCTTTAACTGTTAGTTATGTATTGATTTGTTTCACCCTGATTCTATGTTTAAATATATATCCAGTATTGAGCTGCTATATTTATTTATTTATTTGGTTATTAATTCAGATGTGGTGGGTTGCTCTCCAGTTTTCTTTGTGTTGATGGGAATATGGATGCAGGTCTCTGTTCATTGTGCAGGGGATTTGGAGTTGGGATAAGCAAGTGTTGTGGTGGCTTAACGTGGTTGTTCTATTGGATGAGGTAGGAGAGAAGAGGAAAAGAGAGAAAGAAAAGAAAAAGGGGGGGGGGGAAGGGTGCCAGTGGCAATTTCCTGCTTTCTGAATTTCCTCAGTTGCTGCTGGCTCTAGGGTTTTGTTTTGAGTCTGCTTCGGATGCCTACCAATGATGACATTTTGCTGTTAATCACAGACTTGCAGTTCAAAATCGACAGAGACTCCAACGGTTAGGGGGCCGCTACTTTCCACTTGTGTCAGAAAGCTGCAAAAACCCTGTACCCCAGTGTACTCAAATGCTGTCGTGGAAGAGATGAATCTCGGCCTTCCCCTGCAAGGTCATTCCTGGGCCTGCCTACCCACAATGAGTTTCCTCCCTTCCCTCCTCCACTCTGAACTCAGCAGCAGCCTGAGCCAAGGGGGTTTCTGCTGTCGTTCTCTGCAGTTATCCACTTACTCACCTCAGCTCCCAAGGTTACTGTCAGAAGCTCCCGGTGTGCGTATTCCAAGTACCTGAAGTCTCTGTGGGTTCCAGGGTGCACCCCCCTTTTACTCTTCTACTCTCTGCAGCTGTCCCCTGTATTGCTAATGAATTTTCCACTTCTCCACCTCTCCGTCTCCCTGCTGGCTGGGCACTTTATTTTTCCTGGCTGTTTAATCTGCTCTTTTTCTCTGTCTTCATTAAATCAGCTGTTACTTACTTGCTTAGCTGTTCACAGCTCCAGAATCCCTGCTTATAACTGCTATACCTAGTTTTTCAGGAATTAAGATGCTAGAGGTTAAGATGCCAGTGTATGGGCTACAGGTACGATGCCATCTTCCTCTCTGTTATAGCCTCACAGGGTCATGAGGAATTTGAAAGGGAATTTGTCCCAGGATAGAACGTACCTGAAGTCTCACCCATATTTGATTTAGATGATTCAGAAGATGAGATTTTAGACTTGGAGTTGATTTAAGACTTTGGGATGATGTGATGGATTAAATGTGTTTTGTATGTAGGAAGGACATGTGTGTTTTTTTTGGGGGGGGGGACAATGGAAGGTTATGGATTTAACTGTGTCCCCCCCAAAAAAAAATAATGTTGTACATCCTAACCTCTATGTCTGTGGTTATAATCCCATTTGGGAATATGCTGTCTTTGTTATGTTCATAAGACAGGATTAATATAGGGTGTATCTTGAGTTAAGGAGCTCTGGTAGTAAAGTGGCTAAGGCATTTGACTGCTAACCAGAAGGCTGGTGGTTCAAATTCACCAGCCACTCCTCGAAAGGAGGACTGGGCAACCTACTTCCATAGTGATACCACCTTGGAAACCCAAGGAGGGGTTGCTATGAGTCGGATCTACCTCGACGGCTGTGAGTTTGGGCTTTTTTTTTTTTTTGGTTTCTTGAGTTAATCTCTTTTGAGATATAAAAATGATTAAACACAGCTAGCAGGTAGAATTGGGAGAAGATAAATGCCAAGCCACAGGAAGTCACCCAGGAACAGAAGCTAAAAGAGACAGGGCCCTTCCTCTAGAGCCAACAAAGAGAGAAGCCTTTCTCAGGAACCGGCACCCTGATTTGGGACTTCTGTCCTCCTAAATTGTGAGAAGATAAATTTCTGTTTGTTAAGGCCATCCACTTGGGGTATTTCTGTTATATTAGCATAAGATAACTAAGACAGCTACTTATTCATCGTTTTGTGAATTCATCCGGTTGAAATAATCAGCCAAATTTGGATTTCCACTTGGATCAGCATCAGGAAGGCAGCTTGTGGTTTCCTGCTGAACTGCAGTAGCGAGAGCAGATGATGGTTTGTCCTCGCCAGCCCTCTTCCCTCCTAACAGTGTATTTCAAGAGGAAACCTCAAAGAATGGATTTTTAGTTCCTTTCTGAACTTGAGGTCTTCATATGGAAAGCAAACAATACATCAGTTAGGTAACTGGGTAAGTTGATGGATGGATGGATAGCTGTCTATCTTTTGTATTAGCTATGGACTTCTGTAAGCAGAAATTCTTTTTAAATATTGTTACCAACCCAATTAATGATGAGACTAAAGATTGATAACAACATCCAATTTACTATGACTAAGGAGGCATTTCTAATAAATTGTATCCTGTTCATAACATCTATATATCTGACAACTCAGAAGGAATGTTTCTTTGGCCAATTACAGAATTAAGGAAATGTCTTTTATATTTTTTCATTCTACTCTACTCTTCAATATTTTACCTAAAGAGTTCCAAGTATTTCTGACACTCATTTTGCTTTAACAAGGAGTTTACAGTGAGGGAGCTGTTGAAAATGAATAGTGTTCTTAACAACCTATTTTATGTGACTAGTTAAAAAGGAATGCAAAACCAAAAATAAAATGAAGGAGATGTGTTATTGAGAGAAATATTGTTCATGTTGAACTGATTTTGCCTGCCTGTTAAACTTGAAACACTGAATTGGGAGCCACAGATCACAGCTGACTTTTGGCTGAGTGAACTGTGTATAAATGAACAACCAGAAATAAATCAAGTGTTAAAGAATAAGCCATAGAAAACACTGTCAGCTTGGACATGGAAGAAAATATGTAAGTTTGTCTCAACATAGAGACAGCTCTTTTCTTGGAGATAATGGGATTCATTTCCTCCTCAAGAATTTTCTAAATGCTGATAAAATTCCCTATTATTACTTTCCAAGAGAGGCATGAAACATACATTCGAATCATTCTAAAATACATCTGAATTCAAACACATATTTGAGTTTGATTTCCCTCTTCTGTTAAGTCTGGCTATCACACCAGCATACAGTCAGAATAACTGACATGTTTTCAGTACATTTTGTCATCAATCAGTCAATACACAGGACATACATGGAAACAGACCAACAAGGTGGCCCTCGGAGAGAGGACATGGGTACTAAACACTTGCCCCTTCAGATTCCTGGCTCACCTCTGTACCCTACTCTGCTCCAGGACACTGATCTACATGGGCTTCACCAGTGGGTTTGACCACTAGCCAGAGTCAGCAGAAAACCCAAGGGAGGGTAGATGGTGGGGCTTGGGTATTTATTTCCTGCACAGCCCCCTTCATCTGCCTGAGGTGACAGCTTTGGTCCAAGCTCCTCTCTCCACACAGCCCTCTCAATCTCTGTTGTCAGTTGTCCTCAAGTCTCTTCTGACTTAGATCTGACAACTGCTTTCTCTCCTCATGCTTACATGACTAGGAATGGTAACATCACTTCTCTGTTGTCACTAGCCCCAGGGTATTGTATTTTCCCTCGCCTACATCTGCTCACACCATTTAAAATAGGCCCATCATTAAAAACTCTCCAAATGTGACAGTTCCATCAGTTTCCTGCTAGCACCCTCACTGCTAAACCTTCTTTGAAAATTTTACAGAATATCCTCAAGCTGTCAAAGACATGGAGTCCCTGGGTGGTGCAAATGATTAACTTGTTGTTATTGTTATGTGCCGTGGAGTCAGACACGACTCATAGCTACCCCTCCTTGGGTTTCCGAGGTGGTATCACTATGGAAGTAGATTGCCCAATCTTCCTTCCGAGGAGTGGCTGGCGGGTTGTGAACCACCAGCCTTCTGGTTAGCAGTCAAGTGCCTTAGGCACTACGCCACAAGAGCTCCTATATTATGTGTAGTATATGTAGAGTATATACTAATACAATACTTATTAAACATAATGTTTAAGAAACCTAAATATGTTCATGATACATCCTTAACAATAATGATGTTGTTGTTTTGTGCCCTCGAGTTGGACCCAACTCATAGAGATCCCTCCTTGGGTTTCCGAGGCAGTATCACTACGGAAGTAGATTGCCCAACCATCCTTCCGAGGAGTGGCTGGTGGGTTTGAACTGCCAGCCTTCTGGTGAGCAGTCAAGTCCCTTAGGCACTACGCTACCAGAGTTCCTAATGATTAACATAGAAGGTTGCTAATCAGGAAGTTGGAGAATCCACCTAGAAAGGCCTCACAAGAAAGGCCTGGAGATCTAGTTCTAGAAACGGAGCCACGGAAGACCCTGTAGAGCACAGTTCCGGGTTCACCATGAGGTGGGACCTACTCAACAGCAACAAGAGTATTCTTTATTGCTATGTTTTGTCTTTATAGCTGTAAGTGCTTCCTTTTAACACCTAATATTAACTGAGCCTTTTTCTCTTCAGTCTGTTTTTTTGTTTTTGTTTTATTTTAACCAGTATTTGGTCTTATTGACCTTCTCTGTTGAATCTTTATTTTCTGTTTCCAGTGATTTTCACTCTTATTTTGATTGTCTATTTCTGTTTACTTTATTTGAATTTATTGTCTTGTACTTTTCTAGAATCTTAAGTTATACACTTAGCTCATTAATTTTTGCCTTAATTTTCTAATGTAATTGTTAATATTTCACATTTCCATTAAAGCATTGTTTCTACTACATCCCTCAAAATTTATATGTAGTGTTTCATTATTATTTAGTTCTAGGCACTTCTTAACTGTGCATTATTTCTCCTTTAAACAAAGAATCTTTTAGCAAGTTTTTTAAATTCTCAAATGTACACAGGCCTTTTTGTTTGTAATTTCTACCTTGATTACGTTGTGGTCAGAGAGCCTATTTAATTTCTATTCTATTCTGTTCTTTGAGATTTGTTCAGGAGTGCTTTATGACCAAGTGCATAATCAATTTTTTCAGCATTCCATGTGTGCTTGAGAAAATGCTATATGCCTTAATTATTGGATGCAAAATTCTATAAATGTCCATTAACTCAATTTTGATAACCATATTGTTCAAATTTTCTGTATTCTTGCTGATGGTTTTTCTCCCTATATTATTTCCTAAAAGGAAATATTGAGGGAGATATTGAAAGCTCCACTGTGATCAGCAATTTATCATCTTCTCCCTGTATTTCTGTGAGTTCTTTCCTTACATATTAGGCACATACCTGTTTAGAGTTGGTATTTTCTTGAAGGACTGAATCTTCAATCAGTATGTGATGAGCCTAATATTTTGTATTGTTGAGTCAATTCTGACTCATGGCAACCATGTGTGTGATAGAGTAGAACTGTGCTCCGCAGGGTTTCCTTGGTTATAATCTTCAAGGAAGCCTACCTATCTCCAGGCCTTTTCTATCCTGAGGCTGCTGGGTAGATGACACTCCCAAGCCCTCAGTTTCCAGCTGTGCATGATAGTCTGCACCACAGGGAACCTGTTATGACTCTAATAATGCTTTAATTTCCCCTGAAATTCTGGGAAGTTTTTCTATGAACGCGACCATACCCCCTTTCTTTGGATTTCTATCGGTATAAGTCATTGTCCCTTCTTGTACTTTTCCACCTTTGTGGGTCTTTAAGCTTTAATATATTCCTTCTAAACAGCATATCTAGACTTTTGAAAATTCCGAACTGTAAATCTGTCTTCTAATTGATAGATTAAGATTAAATGACATTTACTGTAATATTCCATATTTTGGCCCTTTTCTATATTTTTCTGTTTCCTTTCTTTCGTTCTCTTGGCTTATTCAGTTATTTTTTACAATCAATATAAATCTGTACACCTTATCAAAGGAAGAAATTTAGCACCTTCCTACGCTTTTGTTGTTGTTGTTAGAGCCATTTAGTCGATTATGACTCATAGCAATCCTGTGCACAGCACAATGAAACACTGCCCAGTCCGGCACCCCTCTCACAGTCATTGCTGTTTGCGCCAGCCCACTGTTGCAGCCACTGTGTCAATCCATTTCATTCAGGGTATTCTTCTTTTTCACTGACCCTCTCCTTTACCAAATATGATGTCCTTCTCTAGGAACTAAGT
>NW_006921688.1:9325050-9328373 GCF_000298275.1 Orycteropus afer afer | reverse complement strand
TATTGCACATTGTTAATGAGGCTTCATTCAATTTTGATGCTATGTTCCTCTTCAAAAGTCCAGCTTCTCTGATTAATTGCTCAGCATAGAGATTGAATATGTATGGTGAAAGGATACAACTCTGACACAAACCTCTCCTGATTTTTAACCACACAGTATCCTCTTGTTCTGTTTAAATGACTGCGTCTTGGTCTATGTATAGGATCTTCATGAGCACAATTAAATGTTCTGGAATTCCTGTTCTTCACAATATTATCCATAATTTATTATGATCCACACAGTTGAAGGCCTTTGTGTAGTTAATCAAACACAGATCAACATCTTTCTGGTGTCCTTTGCTTTCTGATGAGATACATCTGACATCATCAATGACATCCCTCCTTCAACATCTTCTTGAGTCCAGCTCTAAATTTCCTTGTCAATATATTCATGCAACTGCTTTTGCATTATCTTTTGAAAACTTTACTTGCATGTGATATGAATATTGTTTGATAATTTTCGTATTTTTTTGGATCACCTTTACTTGGAGTGGGCACACATATGAATCTCTTCCAGTCAGTTGACCACATTTCTTGATAGAGATCAGTGGTCACCTCCAGTGTTGCATCCATCTTTTTGTTGAAATAGTTCAATTGGTATTCTGTCAATTCCTGAAGGCTTGTTTCTTGCCAGTGCCTTCAGTACAGCTTGGACTTCTTTCTTCAGTATCTTCAATTCTTGATCATATGCTACCTCCTAAAATGGTTGAATGTCGACTGATTCTTTCTCATACAGTGACTATGTACAAGCATATCTCATTTTAGTGCTTCACTTTATTGTACTCCTGAGATGTTGGATTTTTACAAATTGAGCATTATGGGAATATTGAGTCAAATAAGTCGATCAGTGCGATTTTTCCAACAGCATGCGCTGACTTCATGTCTCTTGTCACATTTTGGTAATTCTCACAGTATTTCAAACTTTTTCATAATGCTTTTGTTCAAACTCACTGCCATCACGTCAGTCCTAATAGTGACCCTATCAGACACATTAGAATTGCCACATAGGGTTTCCAAGACTGTAAATCTCTACGAAAGTCTCTACTTTCTCTTACAGAGCTAATGGTATGTTCAAACAACTTATCTTTTGGTTAGCTGCCCAGTGCTTTAACCACAGTGCCACCAGAGCTCTCATAGACTGCAGCATAGTGTAAACATAACTTTTATATGCACTGCGACATCAGAAATGTATGTGACTTGCTTCATTGTGATACTCACTTTATTGTGATGGTCTGGTACTAAACTTAGTATCTCCAAGGTATATGCCTCTATTCTTTCCACTTTCTTTTGATGCTTCCTGCATTTTTCAGTCTTTTGCACATGTTGTCATTAAGTATTGTTGACTGGGTTTGTTCTGTCTGGTTACCTAGTGCCACTCTGACAAGAATATGTACCACACATGGGATGGCCTTAACAAACAGGAGTTTATTCTCTCACAGTTCGGAGGCTTTAAGTCCAAGTTGAAAGTGCCAGGCTCTAGGGACTGGGTGAAAACCCCTCAACCTTGGGCTTCAGCTCTGCCTCTTGCTCCTGGCTCACTGAAGCTAGAGTCATCTCTTCATTCAGACAACTACTGGCTGCTAAGGCTAACATGCCCAAGGTTGATAAATAAAATGGCACAGTCCCAATGTTACCAAACCACATAGCAGGCCATTAATTCAAGGCCATTGTAAGTCCCAAGGTCAGCAGAGCATGGCAGGCTGCTGAACAACGACATGGCTACATGCAGGGTCCAAGCGTGCCATAAGCTAGAGACTGTTCCCAAATCTGCTACTTACATACTTAAAGCAGACCACATCCCTAAGGAAGCTACTCAGCTGCTTGTGATAGATTGCACCATGGAGGTGATTGCCAGTCTTATTATGGGGAATAACTACCACCAGCTGCCCAGCCATTCAACCAGGCCCAGCCAAGTTGACAAACAAACATAACCACCACAGGGTTTTTGTCCATAGCAACCCTCTGTACAGGGGTGCAAAAGTGGCAAGGAGGCCACATCTTCTGACCTCCTCTAACTGCACAAGAGGAAGACAAAATCACCATCAGTAGCCCAAGGCCTGTGAGGCCAGACATGCTGCCTCCCTTCAGCCCTTTCACCAACCCTGACACCAACCGTTCCTCCCACAGCACTCACCACCTTTTTTCTGGGTTCGATAATTCACTGCAGTGGCCACACAGAACTCCCAGATTATGGGATTTATTAGGGAAGCACCAGGCTACAAATCAAGCTCAGGAAGAATGCTCAATCTCTCTCAGCCCGCCGTCTCTCATCAGTCTCTCACAGTCTCTCTCCCAGCAGTGCGTGTCCCTCGGTGTCTCTCTCACCAATTCGTGTCCCTTGCATCTCTTTCCCAGCAGCGCGTGCCTCTCAGGATCACATGTCTCTTTCAGCAGCACATCCTTCTCCACTAGCAGTCAGAGACTTCTGCCTCTAGGAGGCTCCTTTGGAGTCTGGCAGAGTGGCCAAAATAGCCGATCATCACATCAGAATTCTAAGCACCTTAAAGAGAGTGGGAACCTCCCAGAACACTATTTTGTGCCACTCCCAACAGAAATACCCCTGCTGGACAACTTTAGCAGTCAGGACCTCCTCAGTTGCTCATGGCAAATTTCACCTCGGAGTTTATGAAGACTTATGGGTAGAAAAGCCACACTAAGTAATTTACTACACCGCAGGTTTTCTAGCCATTATCCCTTTTATACTTCAAAAATTCACATCCCCTTCACCATCACTTTAAGATTAACCACACCCATGAAATTGTGTAAGCCAGCCACTTCATGCCTTTATCTCCCCCCATTTTAAATAGCCAATTTCTAATTTGCCCATCCCTATCAAACCAGTACTCTGAGGAGACAAGCATGGTCCTTTTTCTCTGGAGAATCTTGTTCTGCTTGGAAACTTCAGGTATGTGGATCCATAAACAAGCAAAGTCCAGCCCAGCTCAAGCCATCAAATTGCAGCAACTTAACACTAGTTCAGTGTCAAACATCTTTCTCTTCATTTGGTCAGGTTCTGGTCAGCTCAGCCCTAGCCATCCATCCCATTTAGGTCATGGGTACCAGCTGCCAAGTTTGGGAGTCACACTCTTCTCTTCACTTCAGACCAACTAGCACCTTCTCTCACATCTTCAGTCCTCAGGGACTATTTCAGTGCCCGTAGGCTCACAGTTCATTGCACTTCAGACCAGCCAGCCCTTCCTCTCATCCCTGGCCTCCATGGCCTAGGTCAAAGAGTACCAAATTCAGCCATTTCTTCTTTGCTGCATTTCCCCCATTTCCACTCAA
>NW_006921688.1:9322323-9324810 GCF_000298275.1 Orycteropus afer afer | reverse complement strand
TTTCTACCTAAGCTCCTAGTACTCTCTACACACAGGGCTTAAAACAAAAGCCTGTGTTTCTTCTGGGCAAATTCTATTTCCCCTTTTAACATATCCAATCAAGTATTGGCTGAAGGTGTACTTACACTCTCTGTGTTATCCATATACCCCATAATCATTTATAATGTACAAGCAGGTAAGAGAACATTCAATAGCCATAGTACATTCAGATAAACACATAATCCAAAACACATAATCCTTTTTAAGACATTCCAGGTTAGTTTCTTCACCATGATTACCTTCCCATTCTATGCATATGGCCTTGGGCCTTTGGCTGGGTGTAACCAAAAGCCCTAGCCTCTGGACCAGTTATCTCCTTTAAGGGGTAACACCAAACAAAGTAACCACCTAATAATCCAAAGTTTCACTTCCCAGGCCCCTTCCTTCTTTTACAAAGTCTCATGCTTCTATGAGTCTGGAGTCGCTGCAACGAATCCCAACGCTCTGACACCAACTGCTATAAGAGCAAAGAGGCAACATCTTCTGACCTCCTCTAACCACACAAGAGGAAGACAGGATCACCATTAGTAGCCCAAGGTCTATTCCTGCCAGACATGCTGCCTCCCTCCAGCCCTTTCACCAACCGTTCCTCCCAAAGCACCCACCACCTCTCTCCTGGGTTCGATAATTCAATTCAGTGGCCACACAGAACTCACAGATTACGGGATTTATTAGGGAAGTACCAGGGTACGATTCAAGTTCAGGAAGAACACTCAGTCTCTCTCAGCCTGCCATCTCTCAGCCAACAGTCTCTCACAGTCTCTCTTCCAGCAGTGCATGTCCCTCAGTGTCTCTCTCAGCAATGGTTGTCTCTTGCATCTCTCCCAGCGGCGCATGTCTTTCAGGGGCGCATCCTTCCCCAGCCAGCAGTCAGAGAGACTTCTGCCTCTAGAAGGCCTCCTTTAGAGCCCAGCAGAGTGGCCAAACCAACCAATCATAACATAAGAATTCTAAACACCTGAGAGAGAAAATGGGAACCTCCCAGAACATTGTTTTGTGCCACTCCCAACAGAAATACCCCAGGTGAACAACTTTAGCAATCAGGAACTCCTCAGTTGCTCATGGCAAATTCCACCTCAGAGTTTACAAAGACTTATGGGTAGAAAAGCCACACTAAGTAATTTACTACACTGCAGGGGGGATGGGGGGACAGAACATTACCCGGTCTTGCACCAACCTCGCCATTGTTGCTATCTTTGAGTGCATTATTGTAGCCTCTGCCAATCCACTTTCTTGAGAGCCCTCCTCTTGTTTGCTGACCATCTACTTCACCAAGTCTCTTGACCTCCTTCTTAAGGGACTGATGCCTCCTAATAACTTAACCAAAGTAAAGTAAGATGAAGTCTTGCCATCCTCCCATCTAAGGAGCATTCCCACTCTACTTCTTCCAAGACGGGTTTATGTGTGTTTCCGGAAAGCCATGGTATATTGAATATTCTTTGCCAACACCATAATTCAAAGGCATCAATTCTTCAGTCTTTCTCATTCATTGTCCAGCATTTGCATGAGTAAGAGGCAACTGAAAATCTCATGGCTTCAGCCTGACACACCGTTGTCTTCAAGGTGATATCTTTGCTCTTTAACATTTTGAAGTTTTAACACTTTAACAATTTGTCCATGGAACCCTTCAATCTTGCCACTTGAGGCTTGACATTTTTCAACTGTTTTTCAGCTCAAGAGATGCCAAGTGCATTCCTCCCTTTTTGTTGTCTAACTCCAGTCTTTGCACATTTCATTATAATACTTCATATTCTCAAGCCTCCTATAAAATATTCCGTTCACCTCTTTTACTTCATTTCTTCTATTTACTTTACTTCAAGAGCAAATTTCAGAGTCTCTTTTGGTATCCATTTTGTTCTTTTCTTTCTTTCCTGTCTTTTTAATGATGTTTTGCTTTCTTCATGTATGATATCCCTGATGTCATCTCACAACTTGTCTAGTCTTCATTCATTAATGTTCAGTACATCAAATCTATTCTTTAGATGGTCTCTAAATTTAGGTGGGATGTACTCAAGGATGTACTCTCATGGACATGTTTTCGTTTTCTTCAGCTTCAACTTGAACTTGTATGTGAGCAGTTGATGGGCTTTTCCACAATAGGCCCTTGGCTTTGTTGGGACTTATGATAATGAGCTTCTCCCTCATCTCTTTCCACAGATACAATCAGTTTGATTCCTGTGTATTCTATGACAAGGTCCATGTGTATAGTTTTGGCTTATGTTGTTGAAAAAAGGTATTTGCAATGAATAAACTGTTGGTCTTCTAAAATTCTATTATGCAATCTGTGGCCCCAGTTTCTATCACCGGGGGCATATTTTCCAACTACTGATCCTTATTCTTTGTTTCCAACTTTTGAATTTTAGTTACCAGTAATTATCAATGCATCTTGATTGTATGTTTCATCAATTTCAGACTGCGGAAGTTGGTAAAAATCTTCAATTTGTTCAT
>NW_006921688.1:9314492-9321173 GCF_000298275.1 Orycteropus afer afer | reverse complement strand
TCCTTCCGAGGAGTGGCTGGTGGGTTTGAACCGCCAGCCGTCTGGTTAGCAGGCAAGTGTCTTAGCCATTATGCTACCAGAACTCCCATGTTCTGATTAGTAATGGATATTTGTAACTGTTTCTTCACATTTTGAGTTGTGCTTCATCAACAGATGACACTCCTAAAAGCTTTACTCCTTCCATGTCATTAAGGTCAACTCTGCTTTGAGGAAACACCTCTTCCTCAGTCGTATTTTGATGCCTTCCAACCTGAGAGATCATCTTCCGGCACTACATCAGACAGTTTTCTGCTGCTATTCATTAAGGTTTTCACTGGACAATTTTTTCAGAAGTAGATTGCCAGGTCATTTTTCCTATACTGTCTTAATCAGGAAGCTCTGCTGAAACCTACACTTACTACTTCCTAATGCCCATGATGTTGAAATGATCTGGATCAGGGGTTCTTTGTGTGTGTGTGTGTGTGTGTGTGTGTGTGTGTGTGAGATCTGGGTGAAAAGGTTACAGAGCAAATTCACTTTCCATACAGCAGCTCACATACACTTTGTCTCATGATTGACTGCAGTTTCCCACAATGCAGTAGCCCCCCACCCACTTCCTCCCTATAGTTACCTCTTCCTTGTGTCTTTCCCTCCCATGCACTCCTGCCCCCTAAGCTGTCTCCCTGGGCATACACAGCCCTTCTATTCTCCCATGATTGATCTCTCCTAGGTGTGTATCTACCTAATGTAAATGTTCAGCTCATATGCCTGTCTTTTGTTTGGCTGGAAGCCACAGGAGTGGGTTCAGTTCCAGACCTGAAGGGCAGCTGGAGGCCGTAGTCTCAGGGGTTACACCAGGCTCTGTCACACCAGCAAACCTGGTCCCCCCCCTTTTTTTATTTATGGTTTTGAGTTTTGTTCCACATTGTTCTCCCACTCTATCCAGGATCTCCTACATAGATCCCCCTCCAAGTGGTGACAGCGGTAGCCAGGCACTATCTAGTTCTTCTGGTCTCATAGTTGTATAAGCTGAAGATCTCATGGTGTAGCAGTTGTTTCAACTAATTGTTTCCATGTTTCTTTGGTTTTCTTCATTGTTCTTTGCTCTGGACTAGGAGAGACCATTGTTGCATCTAGATGACCACTTGAAAGCTTTTAAGGTCCCAGTTGCTACTCGCCAAACTAGGATATGGAACAATGTTTTGTGTAGTATGTTATGCCAATTGAGCTTGATGTCCCCTGTGACCATGATCCCGAGCCCACAGGTCCAACTACTCACTCCCTCTGGGTAGCTGGCTGTGACCACGAAGTGACTACAACCTTGTCCCTGTCAGCTCTACTATACACCTGGGAATTCTTACAGATCATACAAATACACTTGTAGAAACATTGTCTGCCAACCCTATACATGGTCATGGGCTCACTCACCCCCCTGCATAGACATACCTAATAGTTCAACCTGTCTACCCATCTTTCCACCTGTAGTGGATCAGGGGTTCTTAAAGTGTAGTCCTAAAGTACAGTCCAGAATCTCTTATGCTTATTCAGAAGGTCCTAAGGTCAGAAGTGTTTTCATAACAATATTAAATGCTTGTATCTTTTACTGTCATTCTCATTTGGGTGTACAGTTGAGTTTTTCATAGTCTACATGACATGTGCAGTAACAGAAGTAGTAATAAAGACACCTACTTGATAATCCAGCAGTTTTCAATTAAACCAAACATTAAAGAGATTTGCAAAAATGAAAAATGATGCCACTTTTCTTACTCCTTTTTAATATAGTTATTTTTCTTAAAATGTTATTTATGTTAATATATACATTTATTGTTACTTTTAGCTGAATTGATAATATTTATATTTTTTCTGTTTTAATTTCTTTTTTGATAATATTTTATTCTGTTTTAGGTGAAAGTTTACATAGCAAATTAAGTTCTATTTTAAAATTTTTTTAAAAACAAATTGCTCTGTAGCATTGGTTACGATTCTTGGAATGTGTCATCATTCTCCTTATTTCCATTCTGTTCTGTTTCCATTGATCTAGTTTCTCTTCCGCTCCTTGTTGTCTCATCTTGGCTTTTAGATAACTGTTAACCATTTGGTCTCATACAGTTCATTGTTTAAAGGAGCACATTACTCACACTGATAAAGCCAACTTATTATTTGGCTAAAAGGTGACTCTGAAATAGCTTCAATTCCAAGTTCAAAGGGTATCTTAAGGTGATAGTTTCAGGGGTTCCTCTAGTCTCTACTCGTCCAGTAGGTATAGCCTTTTATAGAAATTTGAGTTTTGTTCCATATTTTTCTCCCAGTCTGTCTGGGACCTTTTATTATGTCCCTGATCAGAATGGAAGGAAGGTTGAGCAATCTACGTCTGTAGTGATACTACCTCAGGAACCTGAGGAGGGGTCGCTATGAGTCGGTCCCACTTGACGGTAAACAAAAACAACAACAGGCATCATCTAGTTCTCCTGATAAGGTTTGAAAAGGCTATGGTGTGTGTGGACTATTAGTCCCATGGACTGATTTCTTCTCTGAGTCTTTGAATTTCTTCATTCTCTTTTGCTCCATAGGATTAGAGGCCAATATTGTATTTTACATGGTCATTTGGAAGCTTTTAAGACCTCAGATACTATCAGAATGGGATGTAGAATATTATCTTTTTTAAGGGTGTTATGCCAGTTGACCAAGCTGTCCCATGACACTATGGTTTCAAGCCTTTTGACCCAATAAAATAATCCCATGAGTTATTTGGATGTGTCCAGGAAGCCTCTATAACTGTACCCCATGTGGTTTCTAATATATGTAGACATATATGCAGCACACACAAACGTGTAGGAGCTCTGGTAGCATAGGGCCTAAGGCATGTGATGCTAACCAGAAGGCTGGCAGTTCAAACCCACTAGCCACTCTCAGAAGGAAGATGGGGCAATCTACTTCTGTAGTGATACTGCCTCGGAAACCCAAGGAGGGGTCACTATGAGTCTGGTCCAACTTGATGGCACATAACAACAACACAACAACAACCTATGTGTGTATGTATGTGTGTGTATATATACATACACACACACACACACACACGCATGCATGCATGTGCATGTATGTATACCTATACATGTATGTGCATTTACTCATATGTGCACATATATGCACCCTTAACTATCTATGTAACCACACACATATTTTTTGGTTATTTTTACTGTTGATGCAAAAATATGTTATAGCATTTACCAAAATTGTCCCTTTTTCTCATATACTTCTTAGTATCTCTATTTACCTTGGTCAAGTTGTGCTGACTTAACTCGTATCTTTTTAACCCATCACCAAAAGTAACAAATGTTGGCTATCTAGAAAGTGATTCAACCTCTTTCTCCCAACCATCCCTGGTAACCATCAAATAACTTGGCTTTCTGTATGTGTATCTATTCTTGACTTTTTATGATAGTGGGACCATATAATATTTGTCTTTTAGTATTTGGTTTATTTCACTCAGCCTGATGTCCTCCAGATACATCCATGTTATAGTATGTTTTGCAGACTCATCATTGTTCTTTATTGTTTTCCATTGTATGCACCACAATTTGTTTATCCATTTATCTACTGATGGGCACTTAGGTGGTCTCCATCTTTTTGCTATTGTGAATAATGCTACAGTGAACATAGATGTACATATGTCTATCTGTGCATATGTCACTGCTCTTATATCTCTAGGAGTGGGATTGCTGAACCATAAGGTATTTCTATTGCTAGCTTTTTGAGGAAGAGCCTTACTGTTTTCCATAGTGGTGGTACCATTTTATAATCCCACCAGCAGTGTATAAGAGTTCCAACCCCCTCACAACTTCTCTAGCATTTGTTGTTTTCTGGGTTTTTTTGTTTGTTTTTTGATCAGTGCCATATTTTCAGGGGTGAGATGGTATCTCATTGTAGTTTTCATTTGCATCTCGATAATGGCTGATGATCTCAAGCATCTTTTCATATATTTCTTGGCCAACTGAATAGCTTCTTTGGTGAAGTGTCTGTCCATGTCCTCTTTCAAATTTTTAATTGGACTGTTTGTCTTTTTGTTGTTGAGTTGTTGATGTTTTCTATATATTTTAGAAATTAGACCCTTATGAGATATGTCATTGCCAAAGATTTTTCCCTACTCTGTAGATTCTCTTTTTACTCTCTTGGTCAATTCTTTTGATGAGTGTAAGTATTTAATTTATAGGAGGTCCCAGTTATCTAATTTATCTTCTTTAATTTTGCATTTTTCATTTGTTTGATAAACTCTTTATGCCAAAATTTAAGTCCTCTAGTTTTGACCCTATGCTGTCTTCCAGAAATTTTATAGTTTTACTTTTAACATTGTGTTGGGCTGGGTTCTCTAGAGAAGCAAAACAAATAAAGCTCATATAGAGAGAGAGAGAGAGAGAGAAATTTATCTTAGGAAAATGGCTCACACAGTTATAGAAGCTGGCAAGTCCTAAGTTCAAATATCAAGCTGGAGGCTTTTCCTGATTCACACAGCTGCAGGGGATGATGACCTCAAGATTGCCACACAGTGTAACAGGCTGCTGACTTTGGTGGATGACAAATCCAAGATTGGAAGGCTCACAGGACCATTGTAGGCAGCATGACAGGATCCAGATCCACAGAAAGTTCTCAAATTTTCCCAGAACATCTATTTATATATTGGAAGGAGGCCACATCCCTAAGGAAACTCACTTTCAACTGATTGGCTGCTCAAATCATATACATCAGCTTTCATCATGGGAACAGTCGCATCACAACTGCTTAAACCACTCAGAATCATGGTCCAGCCAAGTTGACACACAACCCCAACTATCACAAACATGTAGGTCTTTGATCTATTTTGAGTTAAATTTTGTGCATAGAATGAGGAATGGATCCTGATTCATTTTTCTACATATGGATATCCAGCTTTGCCAGTACCATTTTTTGAAGAAACTGTTTCTTCCCCCATTGAATGAACTTTAACCTATTTTTAAAGATCAGCTGATTGTAGATGGATGGAACTTCTGGGTTCTCAATTCTATTTCATTGGTCTGCCTATGGCACTTGACTGCTAACCAGAAGGCTGGTGGTTCAAACCCACCAGCCACTCCTGGGAAGGAAAGTTGGGCAATCTACTTCCACAGTGATAATGCCTCAGAAACCCAAGGAGGGGTCGCTATGAGTCAGATCCGACTCAATGGCAGTGAGATTTGTTGTTGTTGTTGTTGTTGTTTTAATATGTCTATCATTGAACCAGTGTCAAGCTGTTTTGATTATGATGGCTACATGGTTAAATTTTGAGATTGGAAAGTGTGAATCCTACTACTTTGTTCTTCTTTGTCAACATCATTTTAGTTCTTGGGGGGGGGGTTATTCCTTCCATATAAAGTTGGGCATAAGTTTTTTCATTTCATTAAAGAACGTTGTTGGGATTTGAATAGGGATTGCATTATATCTATAGATCATTTCTGTAAGTACTGACATTTTCACAATGTTAATTCTTCCAATCCATGAGCATGAAATGACTTTCCATTTATGTAGATCTCTTTTAATTTCTTGCAATAGTGTTTAATAGTTTCCTTGTATAAGTCTTTTATGTCCCTGGTTTGGTTTATTCCTAGGTATTTTATCCTTTGGGGGGCTACTAGAATTAGTATTGATTTCTTCGTTTCCATTTCAGAGTCCTCCTTGTTAGTATAGAGGAACTCAACTGTTTTTGCTTGTTGGTCTTGTACCCTGCCACTTTGCTGACTCTTCTGTTAGTTCCAGTAGATTTCTTGTGGAATCTCTGGGATTTTCTATGTATAGCATCATGTCATTTATAAATAAGGACAGTTTTACATCTTTCTTTCTAATTTGGGTACACTTTATTTCCTTTTCTTGCCTTATTGTTCTAGCTAGGACTTCCAGTAGAATATTGAATATAAGTAGCGATAAAGGGCATCTTTTTCTTGTTCCCATTCTCACAGGAAGGCCCTCAATCTTTCTCCACTGAGAATAATGTTGGCTGTTAGTTTTGAATATATGCCCTTAATTATGTTGAGGAATTTTCCTTCTATACCTATTTTTCTGAATATTTTTACCAGGAAAGGGTTTTGGATTTTATCAAGTATCTTTTCTGTATTGATTGAGACAATCAGGTAGTTCTTTTCCTTTGTTTTATTTATGTGGTGAATTATGTCAATTGCTTTTCTAATATTGAACCATCTTTGCATCCCTTGTATAGATCTCACTTGATCAAGCTGTATTACTTTTTAGATTTGCTGTTGAATTCTCTTGATTAGAATTTTCTTGGGAAGTTTTGGGTCTGTTTTACTGAGAAGTACACAGAGGGGTATTGGTCTGTAATTTAATTTTTTTATGACATCTTTGTCTGGCTTTGGTATCAGGGTTATTCTGGCTTCGTAGAAAGAATTAGGGCATATTACTTCCTTTTCTACATTCTAAAATAGTTTGAGTAGATTGGCACCAGCTCTTCTCTGAATGGTGGAACACTCCCATGAAGCCATCCAGACCATGGCTTTTTTGCTGACAGCTTTTTTTTTCCCCCTTATGGCATAGAAGAATTGGCAAGCTGATGGTATAAGAATCTGACTACCTGATATGTCTTATTTGACCTGCAGTATTTTCAGAAGGAAAAAAAAACCAAACACACTGCCATCGAGTCAGACCCGACTCATAGTGACCCCTCCTTGGGTTTCTGAG
>NW_006921688.1:9312438-9314262 GCF_000298275.1 Orycteropus afer afer | reverse complement strand
TATAACAGAGCTCTGGTAGCATAGTGGCTAAGGCATTTGACTGCTAACCAGAAGGCTGGTGGTTCAAACCCACCAGCCACTCCTCAGAAGGAAGGTTGGGCAACCTACTTCCATAGTGATAATGCCTCAGAAACCCAAGGAGGGCTCACTATGAGTCGGGACCGACTTGATGGCAAATAACAACAATATAACATTTTCAGAAGTTGGAGTTATCACAAAATTGAGAGGATTTAACGTTTTAAAAATCCATATTTCCAGTATTATTTGAAAAGTCTGAAGATGTAGCCACATTGAGCGTATAGTCCCAATGCCAAGTGGCAGGAGCTGTGCCCTTGTTTAGACGGGATACATCCTTCCCAGTTTGTTCGCTATCTTTCCAATTTGCCAGACAGAGTCTCCTCAACATTGAGGCCAAGTGTCATTTGTCATTTATCTCCACTTTCTGTTTTTCTTTTCCTATATACTTCTGTTCCCCTTTACTTATTTCCCAGTGAAAATTATATTTAAAAAAACTCACAAGAAAAAATAGATAGATGTATTCCGAAACATTACTGAAGAAACTTGCCAGAACAACAACAATAATAACAAAAGTATTTGAGTATTTGGATAAGAGCTCAGAATGATGAATCCTAACCTTTGTGCTGCAATTTGTGTGTGTGTGTTGTCAAGACCAATGTTGTTAGTTGTCATTGAGTCAGTTCCAACTCATGGCAACACCATGTGTGCAGAGTAGCACTGCTCCGTGGGATTTTCAAGACTGTGACTGCCTGGAAGCAGATCACCAAGCGTGTCTTCTGTGCTACCTCTGAGTAGTTTTGAACCACCAACCTTTTGGCTAGTAGTCAAGCACTTAACCATTTGTGGTATCCAGAGACCAATATGTTGTTTGTTTTTTGTTTCTAAATGACGAGACTTGTAAATTCATTGTTTCCTAAGCACTTGATGGCTGACTCTGCTAATAGAATTAGAAGACATAGTGATAATCACAGTACTTAGTTTTCTAACTTCTTTCAGAGGATCCATAAGGCAGAGCAAGAATAAGAGTAGATCATGCTTTAGTATAACTCCACTGACCTTATATCCATTTCAAATTCTACCATGATCTTGTAACATTAACAGTCTGTAACCAGTACATTGAAGGTTAGGATGTTTAATATTCACCTGAATTTCAGTTAGGTGGCCAACCAAACCAAAGCCTAACTCATTGCCATTGAGTCAATTCCAACTCATAGCAACCCCCACTGGGTTTGCAAGACTATAAACCTTTATGGAAACAGACTGCTTCATCTTTCTTCCATGGAGTGGCTGATGGGTTTGAACTACTGACCTTTTGGTTACCAGCCAGATGGCTTGGAACCACTACACCACCAGTGCTCCTTTAAGTGGCCACAGGAGCTCAAAATATCTACTTAATTAATGGAGAAACAATATCTCTCAAAGTACCAGTTCTTGGTAAAGACAAATTTGAGAATGTACCTAGAACAGAAGTCACAGCTATAATGAGGGAACTGCCAAGAGAGAGACTTGGGTTGCAAAGCACAAGCCAAACAAACTTATCATCCAGTTGTGTGGGGGATTATGGCATGCTTTCCAAACTCATCACAATAAAGACAGGAAGCAGGAAGAAGCAAATGACAGTCCTAGGTTTCCTTTTAAACGTGGCTCAATGGATGTCACTTTCTTCAAAATCATCAGTTGGATAAGTTCCTCTTCCTCCTATGGAAAGGAATGAGAAGAAGTGGATGAGGAGAGACTAGAAACGTTTCTTCCAGCCGTTCTTGTTGGGATATGTGAGGTTGAAGAATAATCATACCGCTGTCCCTC
>NW_006921688.1:9309928-9310892 GCF_000298275.1 Orycteropus afer afer | reverse complement strand
GAGGGTCAGAAAAGAAGGAGAAGACCCTCAAAGAGATGGATTGACACAGTGGCTGCAGTGATAGGCTCAAACAGAGCAAGGTTTGTGAGGATAGTACATAACGGGGCAGTGTTTCGTTCTGTTGTACATAGGGTTATTATGAGACAGAGCTGACTCGACAGCACCTAAAAACAGTAACAACAGGGAAAGACACTTGTAAATCCTCCTCAAATAGTTTTTCACCTTGACAAATGGGAAGACCACAGATTTTTAAAAAAAGTTTATTGGATACAGGCATACCTCAGAGATATTGTGAGTTCAATTCCAGACCACTGCAGTAAAACAAATATCACAATAAAGCAAGTCACACCAATTTTTTGTTTTCCCAGTGCATATAAAAGTTATACTTACATTATACTGTAGTCTGTTAAGGAGCTCTGGTAGTGTACTGGTTAAAGCACTTGGCTGTTAACTAAAGGTCGGCAGTTCGAACCCACCAGCTGTTCTGTGGGAGAAGGATGTGGCAGTCTGCTTCCGTAAAGAGGTACAGTGTTAGAAACACTACGGGGCAGTTATACTCTGTTCTGTAGGGTTGTTGTGAGTTAGAATCGACTCCGCAGTAGTAGGCTTAGTTTTTGTTTGGTAGTGTATTGAGTATGTAATAGCATTGTGAAAAAGTTCAAAATATTGTGATAATTACCAAAATGTGACACAGAGACATGAAGTGAGCACATGTGGGAAAAATGGTACCCACAGACTTGCTTAATGCAGAGTTGCCTTAGATCTTCAATTTGTAAAAAAAGAGAAAAAAAAAGTACAGTATCTGTGAAGTACAGTAAAACAAGAAATGCCTATACTTGATTATATTTCTAAGTGCTCTTTTTAAGATGTCTATTAACATAAGGCAAAATATATAGATTGTAGCATTGGAACTAATAGATAATACACTCCCTCATATCCTGAATATATCTGAGCAGGTGGCAAG
>NW_006921688.1:9305488-9306526 GCF_000298275.1 Orycteropus afer afer | reverse complement strand
GAACACAGTCTGCAGTACGGATTACATCTCAATATAAAGAAGACAAAAGTCCTCACAACTGGACCAATAAGCAGCATCACAATAATCGGAGGAGAGATTGAAATTGTTATAAAGACTTCACACTGCTTGGTTCTGCAGTCGATGCCAATGGAAGCAGCCGTCAGGACATTAGACGACATGTAGCAGCTGTGGGTAGGTCAGCTGCGAAGGAACTCTTTCAAGTGCTGAGGAGCAAGGATGTCTCCTTGAGGACTAAGGTGTGCCTGACACAGGTCATGATATTTCCAATCACCTCATATACATGTGAGAACTGGGCAATGAATGAGGAAGATCAAAGAAGAGTTGATGCTTTTGAGTTGTGCTGGTGAAGAATGCTGAAGGTACATGGACTGCCAAAAGAACTAACAGATCTGTCCTGGAAGAAGTGCAGCTGAGATGCTCCTTAGAAGTGCGGATGGCCAGACTTCGTCTCACCTACTTTGGTCATGTTGTCAGAGGGGACCATTCCCTGGAGAAGGATGTCACGCTTGGTAGGGTGGAAGGTCGACAAAAGAGGGGAAGGCCTTCGATGAGATGGATTGACACGGGCTGCGACAATGGGCTCAGGTACAGCAAGGATCACGGAGCTGGCGCGGGATCGGGCAGTGTTTCGTTCTGCTGTGCATGGGGTACTGTGAGTCGGAAGCGACTTGACGGCACCTGACAACAACATAGGATATTAAATACTGCCTTATGTGAGACTCCAAAATACACAAACACTAGGTACCACCATGATAAGAAAGGAAAATTTATGAACCATTTCACCTCAGTTAATTTTGTTTTTACTTAGCAAAATAGAGTGATGGTTCTATGCGGAAGGAGCTCTGGTAGCACAGTGCCTAAGACATCTGACTGCTAACCAGAAAGTTGGTGATTCAAACCCACCAGCCCCTCCACAGAAGCAAGACTGAGCAATCTACTTCTGTAAAGATTTACCACCTCAGAAACCCAATGGGAGTCGCTATGAGTCAGAATTGACTCAATGGCAGTGGGTTTGGT
>NW_006921688.1:9293410-9304306 GCF_000298275.1 Orycteropus afer afer | reverse complement strand
CATGTTGTAAGAAGGGACCATTCCCTGGAGAAGGATGTCATGCTTGGTAGGGTGGAGGGTCGACGAAAGAGGGGGAGGCCTTCAGGGAGATGGATTGATACGGTGGCTGCGATGATGGGATCAAGTATAGCAGGGATTGTGGGGCTGGCACGGGATCGGGCAGTGTTTCGTTCTGCCGTGCATGGGGTCGCTATGAGTCAGAAATGACTTGACGGCACTTAACAACAACAACAACAACAACAACCTGATGCTTCACAAAAACTGTCATGAATATACCACCTCCACATGACCAATCACAATTTATGGTGTGTCAGGCCTGTAAGATCACAGCTTAGTGTATTGAAAGCAGCTGGCTTCCATGTCCTGATGTGTGTACCAGTCGTCTGCGGATGCCGTAAGTCTAGGGTGGAGCTTCACATGCTAATTTCCAGGTGATGTGATGCTGCTAGTCCTTGGACTACACTCTGAATCACAAAGATCTAAATTTCAAATTCCTTATGTGAAAGGAGCTCTGGTAGCATAGTGCTTAAGGCACTTGACTGCTAACCAGAAGGCTGGTGGGTTACCACCAGCCACTCCTCGTAAGGAAGATTGGGCAATCTACTTCCGTAGTGATACTGCCTCAGAAACCCAAGGAGGGGTCGCTATGAGTCAGGTATGACTCGATGGCACATAACGACAACAACATGTGAAAACCTTGGCAATTACCCAATAAATCTGTCATTCTTGCAATGAATCTTAAAAACCCATCATGTAATTTTGAAGGAAAACCGTCAGGTATTTTTTGTAAATATGGGACAGAACCTTGTCTAGGAAGCATCATGATAATAGGAGCAATTATTATGACTGTGATTACTAATTACTTATCTTGATTACAAATTATCGCTTTCCACCTGGCATTCTGCTAAGGTTAGTCCTAACAACATATATGTTTTCTTCTGTTCTTTCCAACTGCTAAGTAAAATAAATATCATTTCTGCACTTCGCAAATAAAGTCAGAGGTTAAGTAACTTACCCAATGCCACATAGCCAGCATGAGGCAGGTCTTTGCGATTCGAGTCCAGGTCTCTCTTCCTTCAAGGCTAGTGTCCTATGGAGAGCATAGCCGAAGGAAGCGAAGAGAAAATTGATAGACTCTCAGAGGCACGAGAGGAGACTTGTGATGAAGTTCTGTGGAGCAGAAGTAGCTGAATCTTCTGGGAATGAAAAACCAGCAGCTGATAGGTGGCTTTGCCAAGCAGCTCTGTCAAATAAAGCTTTTTTCAATGTGTTCCTTAGATAGACATGAACTGAAGCAAGGAGAGAGATTGATGCTAAAGACGGAGGCAACCACAGGAGTAATTGTTTTTTAGACCTTTCATATGTTTACATATCACTATGTATACAACACACACACACACACACGTATGTTGTCTGGGGTGCTTTCCAGTCGCTTCTGACTTGTTGCAACCCCTTTTGTGACAGAGTAGACCTTCCCCATCCACTGTCATCTTTTGGGGAGCAGATCACCAAGCCTTTCTCCTAGGGAGCTGCTAAGTATGTTCAAACCACTCACCTAATTTAGTTAGCAGCCAAGTGACTAACCACAGTGCACCACCACATATAATGAACAGAGAGAATTGCTGACTACTTAACATAGTGGCACATTTTAGTGAACATTGTGTATCAACTAGGAAAAGGAAACACATGGACGTATTCACTGACAGAGCCGGATTCTGACCAGCCAGGACGGGGACTGGAACCGTGCTTAGAGACTATTCTCTCTGAAAGCACTATTTTCTCTTGAATTCCTCAGAGTTTTAACGTAATCATTAAAATGGTGACTTTGAAAAGGCACACTAAAAAATATCCACACAAAGAAAGCAAAAACTGGTCTGAATATTCCTCTTTTTAGATAAATATGTCATGAGACAGGAAGTGGCACCGAAATCTTGCTCAATTACTTAGATATATGCTGGCCTAGTTGAAGGAGGGGAGTTACCAGAAATGTTCAGCTGAGGAGTGAGTTGTTTGTCTTCACAAAGAAAATGCATCACAACTAAGCATAAATATCTGTCTGTTTGGAATTGCTTACTCGTCCATCTCAGTACCAAAGAGGGGCTCACAAATGTGGCTTATTTAGCAAATACCTTTTTGGGGCGAAACACTGAATGTGAATGCTTTCATGAAACATGACAAGATGGTGACAATTATAATGAAGTTTGATTGTTGGATAACGAGTTGATTGTGGGTGCTCTGAGTCACTTGAGTTTCAGTTCATTCACATGTGATAAAAATTACAGTTTTAGTGATAAAATACAAAACCAAACCATTCATCTTCCTTTTTTCACTGTATAAGCCTTTGAATAGATCCCTAAGATAAGATTCTAACCAACAGATACAAAAACTACCCACCATGCAAAAAAGTGAAATGAACTCTCAGCAAAACGACACTGATGGAAATCTTTAGCGTCTGTAGCCTGATACCATGGTAGCACACCAACGTTTTGGCAACATTATGAAAAACAATCTTCAGTATCAATCACTTTGCTGGAGTGATACTTTCTGCTTACTTATTATATGCACAAGAGAGCTCTGGTGGCTTAGTGGATAAGGCATTTGGCTGTTAACCCAAGGTTGGTGGTTCAAACCCATCGGCTGTTCCGTGGAAGGAAGATGAGGCAATCTACTTCTGTTAAGATTTATAGCCTTGGAAACCCAATGGGGGTCACTATGAGTCAGAATCAGCTCGATGGCAGTGTTGGGATCTGTACAAAGATCGGTTCTAAGGATCTTACCTGTTTAATCCTTACAGTAGTACTGATGTGTTGTCAGTTATTATCTACAGATGAGGAAACTAGGGCATCAAGAGGTTAAATAACCTACCATAGATCATTCAGTTGATGGCAGATTTGAACTCAGACTGCCTGACTCCAGAGCTTGTGCCCTTAATTGCCATGTTACTTGCAGCTTTGGGGTGGAGTCATGGGTGGAGTTATTGCCTGTCTTAGTTTCTGTTATGGATTGAATAGTGACCTCCCCAAAATCGGAGATGTAAATCCTAACCCAAATACCTGTGGTTACAATTCCATTTGGGCCTGGGTTTTCTTTGTTATGTTAATGAGGCAGTATTTGGGTAGGGTGTGTTTTAAATCAATCTCTTTTGAGATGGAAAGAGCAGATCAAGCAGAAAGCAAGCAAATGGGGAAGGGAAGATGCTCCCAACAAGATCACAGAGGAATAAAAACTGTGAAGAGACCAGGACCTTCTCCCTGAGCAGGGAGACACACACACACACACACACAGAGCTTCCCCTCGAGTCAGCACCCACAGTTCAGACTTCTATCCTCCTAAACTGAGAGAAGACAAACTCCTGTTCATTAAAGCCACCCACTTGTGGTAATTCTGTTACAGCTTGTTGTTGTTATGTGCCATCGAGTTGGCGACCCCTCCTTGGGTTTCCGAGGCAGTATCGCTACAGAAGTAGATTGCCCCATCTTCCTTCTGAGGAGAGGCTGGTGGGTTTGAACCGCCAGCCTTCTGGTTAGCAGTCAAGTGCCTTAGGCACTATGCTACCAGAGCTCTGTTATAGCAGCACTAGATGATTAAGACCATTTCCTAGGGCTGCCATCACAAAATACCACAAAGTGAGTGACTTTGAAGAACAGAAATTTATTTTCTTACAGTTTTGGAGACAAAAAGTTGGAATTCAGGGCTTCAGTAACACTGAGCTCTCTCTCTGCTCACTCTGAGGGAAGATCCTGCCTGTCTCTTTCAGCTTCTGGTCGCCCTGGGCATTTCTTGGTGTTCCTTGACTTGTGGATGGATCCGCAGATGGTATCTTCCCCTGTGTGTGACTCTTTCTCTTTCTCCTCTCCTTTTATAAAGTAGCTCTCAGAACGAACAGGACTAGGACCTACCTTACTTAGGTATGAGTTAACTGATAATCTTTTCCAAGAAGCACCCCATTTCCTTAAACAAGGTCACAAATTGGCTACAGGGGTTAACACTTCAACAAAATTTATAGGGGACACAATCCAACTCATAATATTGCCGCTTATATATTTGTAGGTTTGAGTTCTAAACATACTGTAACAAGAAGAGGGAAGGAGAAATCACTCATTTTGATGTATACAGTCAGTTATTTTCCAATTTAGCCCAATTTTCCAAAACTGATTATCTCCACAGTACATCTTGACCATTAAGAAAGATGTGAGAACATTCTTTTCCTTCCCAAAATTAGGAAATATAAAAGTGTTCTTCTGATATTTACACATGAATATATCAAAATATCAAGCAAATTTTACATGAATTTTTAAGACAAAATATGAGTTGTTACACTGCAGCAGGCCATCAGGCGCCACTTCTCCAGGCTCCCTGGATGGGAGTTTACTGCCCACCTTCCTTCAGGGCTGCTTTGGAGGATGAGGAGTGGTGTTCACACTTGACAGTGTACTCTATGTCTCAATTGTAATACAAAACTTCCAAATCACTGCCTTGGGAAAAAGCAGCTCTGTAACTCAGAGGAATCTTTTATCTTCACCATCATCAATAATCAATATGTACTATGCATCTAATACAGGCAGAGAAGAGAATGAAAGGCCTTACAAATCTAACATGATATTTGAGCCCCTCTAAAGCAATTTCAAATGCAGTATGTCCAGAGAGTGCCTCTATCAGTGGGCACCCTAGATGACATTTCCCTCTGAATTTCTCAGAATGAATACTTAACAGTGGAAAAATGAAGGTATTCAATTCTCAAGAAAGCTACTGAATCCTTCTGCAAATTTCTGGGACATACATAGGACCTGTTACGCACTTGCATGTGTGTATGCATGCATGTGTGTGTGTGTGTATGTGTTTCTGAAAAAAAGCATTTAAATACAGACAGGTACAAAAGATAATAAACCAGCTACTCCTATACTCAATTTCCCAATTAAACACTCTAAATATTTTGTTGTTTTTGCTTCATCTTTTTTAAGGAAAAGATCAAATAAAATTGAAACTCTTTCTTCTCCAATCATTCCCATAGTTACGGGTAAAGTTCATGCTTTTATCTGCTATATAAATTACCTAGAAAAAATATTAAATATTGTTTTGTATATTTTTGAGAGTTATGTTAGTAATACAATTCTGCATATAATAATTTGCAACAATATTTCCCATTCAGCATTGTTTTGCAGTCTGCCCTAGCTGATCTATATAGATTATTCTTTTGAACTGATGTTTGATGTATCATCATGTGTGAAATAAAATTATGGTTATTTCCAATTTAAGATAGTAAAAATGCTGTAATTAATGTTTTTATGTGCATATGTGAAAATGCATACAATGTATAAACATAAAAGTGGCAGCACTCATAGTTTATGTGTGTGATTAGCTGTTTTTAGGTGCCATTGAAAGGATTTCAATTCATAGTGACCCCATGTTGCAGAGCAGAGCCACCCCTAGGGTTTCCCAGGCTGCAGTCTCTATGGGCACAAATCAACAGGTCTTTCTCCCCCCACACATATGACAATATTATGTGGATGATTTGCATGCATTGCATATTTATGAAAAATGTCATTTGATGGAATGATTCCTTTTTTCTAAGAAGTCATACTAAATTTTATATTATTCTACAAGAGCAACGGTTTAATTTTTTTCTCCTCAATAAGTTGGCCTGTCAAGCTGCAGAGAGAACATCCTTTATCCTAGTGTCTTTCTTATCTGCCATAAATATATAAATTTCACCAAAGTAATCCTCCCTAGAGTTGGATGGCATTTTATCTTTTCACAATTTTTTATTTAAATGAAAATAAGCCATCAAGGGTGGGAAAAGGGAATGAGATACTTGTGCAGCAATGACATCAGCAGAGAACAAAGGCATTTGGGCAACACTGTCAATATTGGGCCGCAGACAGTGAGTCAAAAATGCAAAAAAAAAAAGAGAGAGATTACGTGTTTTTAAAAGGAGATGAAAGAGTGCCAAAAACCCGACTTGATCTTCCTCACCATTTATTAGAGTTAGAAACTTTGCAAAAATGACATGTCCATCTCAGTTACCCTTACTGTGAACATCAGTGAAGAAAGGAGAACACTCCCTATAAACTTTGAAGGTCTTTGTGTAGGAAAACAGATTTAATCATTCTTGAGAAAAGAAGCAAGTTAAAAATAAATTCTCAAATCTTATCATATTTCCTGTTACCAGCTCATTTCAATTACCTGGCAACATTGTTAGTATCATTTTATGAGCAGACTATGGTAGAAGTTAGTCCCCAAAATTTCTAGAACATTCTCCTAAAAATTATTCCTGTGAATTTTTTGTTTGACTGCTAACGTTTGTGTTTACTTTTTGAAAAATTATTTCCCCTTTTAATTAAAGAATGCTTCGCTCAGCATAGGCAATTTATCTTTATGCTAATTTTTGTTTGTACTTCATGCTTTCTCTTTTCCTTCAGCTGATTGGGGACTGAAGGAGCTGAAATGAGAAAAAGGCAGCAGACTCAAAATGAAGGAACCCCTGCTGTGTCTCAAGCACCTGGAAACCAGAGGCCCAACAACACGTGTTGCTTTTGCTGGTGTTGTTGTTGCAGCTGCTCCTGGTAAGTCTTCTTGTCCATATGATACTACACCTCAGCTAGGTAATAACTAGAATGAACACACATGTCAGTTCCTGGGATCATAGAGACATCTCAACATGTCTTTTTTTTTTTTTTTTCTTTTCATGCAGGAATTGCTGAATATGATGACTGGTTTAATGTAAAAAATTTCACAGGCAAAATAGAATATTTGTACAGAATCTACATTTAAATCAATAGTAAAGAATGAAATAAGTGTTCACATCATGTTCTTTTCCATTCATGTTTCTTAAAGATATGGATAAAAATAAGATTATGGTTATATATATATATATATATATTAGCAGTAAACAATTGTCTCCAATGTTACAGAATATGCAAACATATTAAGATAATATCATGAATGTAATTTTGCAGTGATGGGCTGTTTCATACGTTTCTGTCATTCGGTTGCATAACTAGCTAGTGATGGATCAGAGCGGCAACCTCAGCCACAGATCTCCAGCCAATAAGGATGGAGAGACAAGTGCTGCCAACTCATGCCCACAATCTAGGAGGTCAAGGACTGTATGTAGTCTGAAGGCCAAAGCAGTTCATGAAAAATGCTAAAATTAGAGCCAAAGAACCTGCTTTCCTCTATGATTTTATGACATTGTGGAAAATCTTGTTCTCTGTGTTCTTCACCTTTCTCATTGGCAAAATAGTGAAGAATGGACATGCTGCTTCCCAAGTCTCTTCTACTACTACTACGCCCAGGATTCAGGCACCCCAGAGAACCCACTGCAGTTCCAGAGTCCCAAGATAACTTTGAGTAAGGAAGTAGGTAGGTCCCAGAGTTCCAAAATTTATGCAGCTAGCAGTCCCCAGGGGGATGCTAGACTTAGTGGAACTTTCCGTAGAACTACAGTTTTGGGGTCCTTTAAGATTCAGTTTTCATGATAGATCCTCTGGACTAGCCGTGATCTTCTGAGTCTTCCTGAACTATTTCAAAATCTTAAAGAAAGGCCCAGAGATTTGAGTCCTCTTCTTGGGTATGACCTCTCCAGTGTCCTGACACCCTTTGGGGTTATTTTTATGATATGGTAGCATACTATTGTATCATTGTGGCCAAAATAGAAGATGAAAAGTATTATGCAATAATAGAATCCTTGATGATGAACAAGCCCTCATCCATTCTAGAAAATTCCAGTTCTAGAAATCTATCAGATACCATAGCAATTTGAAAAGTTTAAGGTAGTTCTGATCTATCTTTCTAGTAGTTCTGAAGTCAGACTAGTCTTAATATGTCACTACCTGTGTCATGTTCAACAAGTTACTTAATCTCTCTGGTCCTCAGTTTCCTCAGCTGTGAGATGGTGATAATAAACATCCCCAACTCATAAGGTGGTTGTAAATATTAAATGAGAAAATACACAGAAAGGCCTCAGAAAAGTGCCTGATGAATAGTTAGCATTGGTAAGTGTTAGCTCATTGGGCTATGGAGCACCTCCTACTGGGATAAGATCCCTTCAAAGAGAAGCAATGGATAAAGAGGAAACAACTGATTAAAAACAAGGTGAAAGTAAAATGATCTTGAACTATAGATTTTAATTGTGACCATTTGCATTCTTGCAAATGAAGATGCCCTTTACACATGCATTTTTGAAATAAAATTATTTTTATACTTTGAGCTGAGGGGAAAAAATGTATATATAAAGGCTTATTTGAGTGGAAAGGGAGGAAGGAATTTTTTTTTTCAAATTTTCCAGGCTAGTTCAGAGGAGCAGAACAAAAAGAAACACTAGAAAATGCAAGTTAGAGACAAAAAATAGTTAGAAATCCAAATATAAAGTGATTGTCATTCGTGAATAGGAGCAGTTGTCATGTAGCTGAATTTATTTCCTTTTAAGGAGATAGAGTGCTAGGGATATAAAGTTCTCCATCTAGTAATAAATATCAAAAGTTACCAAACTTTGTATGTTGTCATTTTTTTTTATATTTCCCTCAAGTTTAATTTTCCCATTTATAGTTCACTGTCAGCTCTTCTCCCATTTTTCAAAATTTATTCTTTGTCCTTATAAAATTGCCACTAATTATTTTGAGGGATGATAACAGAGTACATAACTGCTGATTATTTCCACAGTTTTCTTCAAAATTCTCAGAAGTTTGTGTATGTTTCATAGTGAGTTATTAAACTAGCGAGTGCTCTCTCCCTGACAAGGAAGCAACTTCTTCCCTGAAGTAGCCTCCGCTTCAAGAAGAGAAAACAAGTCAGT
This sequence comes from Orycteropus afer afer, assembly GCF_000298275.1. Classification (NCBI taxonomy): domain Eukaryota; kingdom Metazoa; phylum Chordata; class Mammalia; order Tubulidentata; family Orycteropodidae; genus Orycteropus; species Orycteropus afer. The sequence continues at coordinate 9,295,512 of NW_006921688.1, read as the reverse complement.
GAGCTCCAGACCATCTTCACCTGTCTTACAGAAATGGGTAAAAGATGCCTTAGTTTAGCCTGCACAGTCTATAAGTCTGTATACATGGACTTCCTTCTATACATGGAACTAAACCATTTCTGCCCAGGTGAAGGGAGAGTTTTGACAAGACCACTTGTCTAGAGGATGAAGGCTGAGACTGGCAAAACTTAATGCTTCTCTCCTGTCAGGATTCAAATCAAATGATTTGTCTCTTCACCTAGTAACCCTCTTACCTTCTCTTCTTAAAGAAAGAAACTTTTAAAAGATGTGGACTCCCGACAAAGCTGCCACTGGCCAGCACAGCGTGAGTCGGTGAGGCTGTTCAGGTGCACATGAGGGGGCACGCATGAAAGTCCATAGTAACTAGAAACTGCTGTGCACTCACAAAAACGGGGTGCATCAAAAGGAAAGAAGAGGGGAGAGATGTCACAGTTTATTTTGAGTTTAAATCTAATTTCTAAATTGTCCCAGTAACCCTCCTGTAACATTAGAAGTTAAATTAAAATAACCCAGGATACTTTTTCAAATAAAATCTTTCCATGATAACCCCTCTTTTAATACCTGGATGCCTCTGGTGGTGTCTCATCAAACAAGAAACATTTCCACATGTTTAGTTGTAAAAAAAAAAAAAAAAAATTAGAACCTAAGAGACCTCAACTATCATTTCTCCACAGTATTCATACTGCACTTAGCTTGCATGGTGGTGAGGGGATGGATTGGGAATCATGGAGTACAGAAATAGTACTGGCTGCTTCCCTGAGCTCCCCACTTACATTTTCTAAAGAAATTTTTGCAATTTACATGATTAGACTTAGGTGTAAGCATTCATATGAAGAAAAAAAAAAATAAAATCCTTGCAATAAAAAATGGAAAATGTAGTTTCTAATTTTACTACATTTTGTAGTAAGGTGAGGAAACCGATACCTTGTTACTGTTACTGGGCTCATTAGTGATAGGGACAGGACGAACATACTAGAATATACTATATTTATGTCCATAGTATAGAATAGTCTTCATTTCAGTCCATTATTCTTTCCACTTTAATATGTTTATCAGTCAAGGTTCTCCAGAGAAACAACATAAATAGAAGAGATACTTGCCACAGACAGATAGATGGATAGATAGATAGATATTTGTCTCAAGTGTTTGTAAGAGCTGGCAAGTCTGAAATTCATAGATCAGGCAGGAGGCTGGAAACTTGGGGTGTCCTGAATCCAAAATCCACAGGCGAGCAGGCTGGAAACTCCAGTCGGATACCTTTGTTATAGTCTTGAGCGATACCTCTCCCAGAGAAACCTCAGCTTTTGCTCTTAAGGATGAGCCCCACCCACATTATAGAAGATAATCCCCTTTACTGCAAGTGGCTGATTGTAGATGACAAACACATCTCATCTAATTACCTTCACAGCAACATCTAGACGAGTGTTTAACCAAACATTTGGACTCTATTGTCTAACCAAACAGACACACATAATTAGCCATCAAAATATGATACTCCAAACTTTTCATTTCCATGTTTGATATGAACCATTTCCAAAGCTTCTTACTTTGTAGACACTTCAACAAGTGTAGCAAATATAACTTCTCAAATTCTACAAGATTTGGCCCACTACACCAGATTCTTCAATCTTCTCAGGAAGATTGGTCATAGACTGAATTTAGTAAATTAACTAGCCCTGTGAAAGCTAAAATTGTCTTCCTTTAGGACACATTAGTCAACAGCATTCCCAGGCCATGAGCTCAATCTCAGGAAATCTGTGTTAAGCATTTTAGAAACATGCTTTTGGTTGGCCCCTCCCTCCATTTTTAACAAGCACCACAACTTCTCTAATTCAAATCACTATAAAAATAATGTCCCATTTTATCCTCTGATGCTGTCACACTTTAGCTCCCTGCCAATGAAAATAATAAGAAACAAGCTTTAAAAGTCAAAGATATTTTTTGAAAGGAAAAACAATAATCCGTGTCTACTCTGTGGTGAAGAAACCCCTCCATAGAAATTAAACTGCTCCCACGTTCCAAATTAATCATTTAATCTGAAGCAACAAACCAAACCCACTGCTACTGAGTCAATTCCGACT
>NW_006921688.1:9291485-9293255 GCF_000298275.1 Orycteropus afer afer | reverse complement strand
GGTGGGTTTGAACTGCTGACCTTTTGGTTAGCAGCCAATTGCTTGAACCACTGAACCACCAGAGCTCATTCATCTGAGGCACCAGTGGATAAATAATCTCTCCTGTGCCTGTCACTCCCACCCTTGCCCTTGGAGAGCTGATTCATCTTATACAGTAGTATAAAGTTACTCTGGAGAAATAACTTTTTCTGCACACAATGTCTGACGTGCTTGTACCTAGGTCATCATAAATATCACTTACAAAGAATACAACAGTTTGAAACTTCTTCTAGTCAAGGCATAGATAAAGTTCCTTAATATTTTCCATAAAGTATATACATTTTAAAAGTCCCACAATCAAAAGACATCTATCAAGGTCTCTGGGTGGCGCAAATGGTTTGTGCTCAGCTGCTAACTAAAAGGTTGGTGGTTCAAAGCCATCCAGTGGCACTATGGAAGATAGAGGCATGGCAATCTACTTTTATAGACTGAGCCAAGAAAACACTATGGAGTAATTCTCCTTTGTAATGCACAGGGTCTCCTAAGTCACAACAGAAACAAAATCAACAACAAATGACATCTACCAAAATGAACTCAGGTTCCCCAGCTCATACACACAAAAGAAAAGACTAGACTTTAAGATTGTGGACCTTCATCATTGATTCAGTCAGTCATTGACTGCTGATCGAATGTTTACTGTATGCCTGACACGGTTGTGCTTCCTCAGCTTTTACTGTTTTCCCACCTCCACGATGATGGGGAACACATTCTCACTAATCAGTTGAATATAGATGTGAATATTTGGCATTGCTCCCCTGTCTCCCAGCTGCCTCTGCCAAGTCTTTGTGATCTATGACCAGAGTGCTACCTATTTTAAAGCTGCCAGCATTTTAACTGACTTGACCGTTTTCCATCAAAGACACCCAACATATATACGCTTTTTCAGTCTATGTGTAATGTAAATGCATATTTTTCTGAGTGTCATTTTGTAGTATTTAGATCATCAGTTGAAAGATGGATTCAAAAGAAACAAGAGATTAAATATTATGACCAGTCTTGGTTAAGATAGAGAAAAACTCTGACCCTGAAAAGAATGAGAGGAAAAAAATTGATTTAGACCAAGAGAAGGCATAAGCCAGCTCAGAAGGTACGGCAGCCCTGTGGAAGTTGGCTCCGTGGCGAGCCAAGGAATTATCTGCTGGGTGTCATGGGAACCTGTGGCAGGATTCTCCTGAGAAAGAGGGAAGGGTCCACAGTGCAATGAGCCTGGTCAAGGAGCAAGCTGGAAGTGAACAAGGAGAGGCAGAGAAGGGAAGAGTCGGAGGATGAGGAAGAGAACTAAACGCCAGCCCCACCTGAGCCTGTGGTGAGTGGGGAGGAAGTGACAGGGCTGGAGGGAGAAGTGGGCCCAGAAGGTTAAGGATCAGGAGAGTGTGTGACATGGGAAGACAGTCCAGAGGAAACAACACAGTGCCCACGGTGGCGGGGTGGGGTGGGGTGGGGGGAGTCCATGCTGAAGAAGCCCAAGAGTCCTGAGAGCAAAGAAGGGAAGGAGATTGCAGGTCTGGAGGTTGGGCAGCATGATCAGAGGAAGCACTCTGCATGGGAAGTGGAGGTGGAATCCTCTGGCGCCAGCCATCTCAACCGGCTTTGAGGAGTTTCAGGTTCAGAGCTGATTAGGATCTCTCAGATCTCGGCAGGGCTGACTCACCGTACATGGGATACGGTCAGGGTTTTGACAGGTCAGGTTTAGGAACTGTCTTGCCAATGAGACAGTGTTGTTCCTATCCA